>NC_084609.1:2816500-2974000 GCF_033807715.1 Cololabis saira
TTTGAGAGAAAAAAATCGAGATTTTATTTTTGGGCAAAATCGAACAGCCCTAGTGGCGGTCATCGTCCACTGCAGGTAGGGGGGCCGGGGGGCCGGGGGGCCGGTCATCGTGCACTGCAGGTACTGGGGGGCCGGGGGGCCGGTCATCGTCCACTGCAGGTACTGGGGGGTCAGGGGTCAGGGGGGGTAACGGACTACATTACCCACAATCCTTCTCTTCCAGCGCCGGCATCGGCAGGACGGGGTGCTTCATCGCCACGACGATGGGCTGCCGGCAGCTGCAGGAGGAGGGACTGGTGGACGTGCTGAACATCACCTGCCAGCTCCGGACAGACAGGTAACACATGGTCACATGATCACATAGTCACATGAGGTCATGTGACCTGGTCCTCTGATGTCATGTGACCTGGTCCTCTGACATCACTTCCTCCTGCAGGGGCGGGATGATCCAGACGGGGGAGCAGTACGAGTTCGTGCACCAGGCGCTGGGCCTGTACGAAGCCCGGCTGCCCGGGGGAACCGGACCCACCCTGGGCAGGTAGGACCGGAACCCTGGACCTCCTGGACCTCCTGGACCTCCTGGACCTCCCGGACCGGGTCCTGGTTCTGATGGACCCGCCCTGGGCCTGTACGAGGCTGCCCGGGGGAACCGGACCCACCCTGGGCAGGTAGGACCGGAACCCTGGACCTCCTGGACCTCCTGGACCTCCTGGACCTCCCGGACCGGGTCCTGTTTCTGATGGACAACCCACTGAACTGTTGTGGGCGGAGCCAGTGGAAGGGGCGGAGCCAGCCGGAGGTGGGGGGAAGGTGAACCTCGGGAAGGGGGCGGAGCTTGGCGGACCCTCCTCCTCCGTCCTCCCGCTTGGACGGCGTCTTCTCCACTTTTCTGTCACGGACGTAGAACTAGTTCTGCTGTAAATGTTCTGATCGAACCTCCGGGAGGGGAGCGGGGGCAGCTAGGGATGGGCGGTACGGACTAAAAAATTTATCACGATAATTTCTGGCATTTATCCCCATAACGATAAAAATGACGATAAAAAAAATACTTTTTCTTTCTTTCTTTCTTTCTTTCTTTCTTTCTTTCTTTCTTTCTTTCTTTCTTTCTTTCTTTCTTTCTTTCTTTCTTTCTTTCTTTCTTTCAGACTCATTTCTTTCTTTCAGACTCATTTCTTTCTTTCTTTCTTTCTTTCTTTCTTTCTTTCTTTCTTTCTTTCTTTCTTTCTTTCTTTCTTTCTTTCTTTCTTTCTTTCTTTCTCGTTTTTTCGTGCGTTTTTTCGTGCGTTTTTTCCTCAAAATTTCAACTTTTTTCTCGACTTTTTCCTCAAAATTTCACCTTTTTCCTCAAAATTTCAACTTTTTCCTCAAAATTTCAACTTTTTTCTCAAAATTTCAACTTTTTCCTCAAAATTTCAACTTTTTTCTCGACTTTTTCCTCAAAATTTCAACTTTTTCCTCAAAATTTCAACTCTTTTCTCGACTTTTTCCTCAAAATTTCAACTTTTTCCTCAAAATTTCAACTTTTTCCTCAAAATTTCAACTTTTTTCTCAAAATTTCAACTTTATTCTCAAAATTTCAACTTTTTCCTCAAAATTTCAACTTTTTTCTCGACTTTTTCCTCAAAATTTCAACTTTTTCCTCAAAATTTCAACTTTTTTCTCGACTTTTTCCTCAACATTTCAACTTTTTCCTCAAAATTTCAACTTTTTCCTCAAAATTTCAACTTCTTTCTTTCTTTCTTTCTTTCTTTCTTTCTTTCTTTCTTTCTTTCTTTCTTTCTTTCTTTCTTTCTTTCTTTCTTTCTTTCTTTCTTTCTTTCTTTCTTTCTTTCTTTCTTTCCCTGGCGACCGCCCGTCGCCCCGGGGACCGCCTGTTGCCCTGGCGACCGCCTCCAAAACTCCGTTGTCAGCAGGAAGTATTTTGTACTTTTGTTCAGGGCGCCGTAGCGCCGTAGCGCCGTAGCGCCGTAGCGTGGACCAGAGATCCGGATCAGTCCGGACGGAGGAGCCGTCGGGCTCGGTACCACCTCCCGGTGGCCGGAGGAGGAGGTGTTACTACATATTGTAGCTTTAAATGTGTTTGTTGTCGTAGCACAGGTCACTTTGATCAGCTGTTTCCAGTTTAAGTTCCTGCTGACGTGAAAAACCAGTTCTTCAGTTCGTTACCGTGTTTCACACCAAACCTGTAAAATAACTGGTTTAAACTGGTTTAAACTGGTCAAGTGTTTTAAAGATGCTGCTGTAAACGATGTCATCAGTTGTTGGGAATTATAACTTTATTTTTGTACATTTTTTACATATTTCATTGTTCTTAAGCCGGTCCATTTACCTGGAACTGATATGACTAACGGATATTTGAGGTACTTGTACTACCTGTTCCAGGTTTTCCAGAGACGATGGATATCTTTATGTCTTTATGACGTAAATCTAAACTAAACGGAGATAAATGTGTGTCTTGTGTTAAACTGCCAACGAGGACGTTTGTTCTGAGACCAATCAGAACCAGGATTTTAACTCTAAACTTATTTAATCACAATCAGAAACTCATGGTCATGGTTCACCTCAGATCTGGATCCACTAGTGGAGGTAACTAGCAGGTAACAGCAGGTAACTACCAGGTAACGTGGTTCTGTATCGTTACTAACAGCTGATGTTTTGTGGTCCAAAGTCCAGTCTGTAATGTTTATCTAATCACATGTAATCTGCATTAAACACCTGGACATGTTGACGCGTCTTCAGCTCCTTCAGCCGCCTCAACGTTAAACCCCCAACGTTTAACCCCCAACGTTTAACCCCCAACGTTAAACCCCCAACGTTTAACCCCCAACGTTAAACCCCCAACGTTAAACCCCCAACGTTAAACCCCCAACGTTAAACCCCCAACGTTAAACCCCCAACGTTAAACCCCCAACGTTTAACCCCCAACGTTTAACCCCCAACGTTAAACCCCCAACCTTTAACCCCCAACGTTAAACCCCCAACGTTTAACCCCCAACCTTTAACCCCCAACGTTTAACCCCGAACCTCTAACCCCCAACGTTTAACCCCCAACCTCTAACCCCCAACGTTTAACCCCCAACCTCTAACCCCCAACGTTAAACCCCCAACGTTTAACCCCCAACGTTAAACCCCCAACGTTAAACCCCCAACGTTAAACCCCCAACGTCTAACCCCCAACGTTTAACCCCCAACGTTTAACCCCCAACGTTTAACCCCCAACGTTAAACCCCCAACGTTAAACCCCCAACGTTAAACCCCCAACGTTAAACCCCCAACGTTAAACCCCCAACGTTTAACCCCCAACGTTAAACCCCCAACGTTAAACCCCCAACGTTAAACCCCCAACGTTAAACCCCCAACGTTTAACCCCCAACGTTTAACCCCCAACGTTAAACCCCCAACGTTAAACCCCCAACGTTAAACCCCCAACGTTTAACCCCCAACGTTTAACCCCCAACGTTTAACCCCCAACGTTAAACCCCCAACGTTTAACCCCCAACGTTAAACCCCCAACGTTAAACCCCCAACGTTAAACCCCCAACCTCTAACACCCAACGTTAAACCCCCAACCTCTAACCCCCAACCTCTAACCCCCAACGTTTAACCCCCAACGTTAAACCCCCAACGTTAAACCCCCAACGTTAAACCCCCAACGTTAAACCCCCAACGTTAAACCCCCAACGTTAAACCCCCAACGTTAAACCCCCAACGTTAAACCCCCAACGTTAAACCCCCAACGTTTAACCCCCAACGTTAAACCCCCAACGTTTAACCCCCAACGTTAAACCCCCAACGTTAAACCCCCAACGTTTAACCCCCAACGTTAAACCCCCAACGTTAAACCCCCAACGTTAAACCCCCAACGTTTAACCCCCAACGTTTAACCCCCAACGTTAAACCCCCAACGTTAAACCCCCAACGTTAAACCCCCAACGTTTAACCCCCAACGTTTAACCCCCAACGTTAAACCCCCAACGTTTAACCCCCAACGTTTAACCCCCAACGTTAAACCCCCAACGTTTAACCCCCAACGTTAAACCCCCAACGTTTAACCCCCAACGTTAAACCCCCAACGTTTAACCCCCAACGTTAAACCCCCAACGTTAAACCCCCAACGTTTAATCCCCAACGTTTAACCCCCAACGTTAAACCCCCAACCTCTAATCCCCAACGTTAAACCCCCAACGTTAAACCCCCAGCGTTTAACCCCCAACGTTAAACCCCCAACGTTAAACCCCCGACGTTTAACCCCCGACGTTAAACCCCCAACGTTAAACCCCCAACGTTAAACCCCCAGGGTTTAACCCCCAACGTTAAACCCCCAACGTTAAACCCCCGACGTTTAACCCCCGACGTTAAACCCCCAACGTTTAACCCCCAACGTTTAACCCCCAACGTTAAACCCCCAACGTTTAACCCCCAACCTCTAACCCCCAACGTTTAACCCCCGACGTTTAACCCCCGACGTTAAACCCCCGACGTTTAACCCCCGACGTTTAACCCCCGACGTTAAACCCCCAACGTTTAACCCCCAACCTCTAACCCCCAACGTTTAACCCCCAACGTTAAACCCCCAACGTTAAACCCCCAACGTTTAACCCCCAACGTTAAACCCCCAACGTTAAACCCCCAACGTTTAACCCCCAACGTTTAACCTCCAACGTTTAACCCCCAACGTTTAACCCCCAACGTTAAACCCCCAACGTTAAACCCCCAACCTCTAACCCCCAACGTTAAACCCCCAACGTTTAACCCCCAACGTTAAACCCCCAACGTTTAACCCCCAACGTTTAACCCCCAACGTTTAACCCCCAACGTTTAACCCCCAACCTCTAACCCCCAACGTTTAACCCCCAACGTTTAACCCCCAACCTCTAACCCCCAACCTCTAACCCCCAACGTTTAACCCCCAACGTTAAACCCCCAACGTTTTACCCCCAACGTTTAACCCCCAACGTTAAACCCCCAACGTTAAACCCCCAACCTCTAACCCCCAACGTTTAACCCCCAACGTTTAACCCCCAACGTTAAACCCCCAATGTTTAACCCCCAACGTTAAACCCCCAACCTCTAACCCCCAACGTTTAACCCCCAACGTTTAACCCCCAACGTTAAACCCCCAACGTTTAACCCCCAACGTTAAACCCCCAACGTTAAACCCCCAACGTTTAACCCCCAACGTTTAACCCCCAACCTCTAACCCCCAACGTTAAACCCCCAACGTTTAACCCCCAACGTTAAACCCCCAAAGGTTAAACCACCAACCTCTAACCCCCAACGTTTATCCCCCAACGTTTAACCCCCAACGTTAAACCCCCAACGTTTAACCCCCAATGTTAAACCCCCAACGTTAAACCCCCAACCTCTAACCCCCAACGTTTAACCCCCAACGTTTAACCCCCAACGTTAAACCCCCAACGTTTAACCCCCAACGTTTAACCCCCAACGTTAAACCCCCAACGTTTAACCCCCAACGTTTAACCCCCAACGTTTAACCCCCAACGTTAAACCCCCAACGTTTAACCCCCAACGTTAAACCCCCAACGTTTAACCCCCAACGTTAAACCCCCAACGTTTAACCCCCAACCTCTAACCCCCAACGTTTAACCCCCAACGTTAAACCCCCAACGTTAAACCCCCAACGTTTAACCCCCAACGTTAAACCCCCAACGTTAAACCCCCAACGTTTAACCCCCAACGTTAAACCCCCAACGTTAAACCCCCAACGTTTAACCCCCAACGTTTAACCCCCAACGTTAAACCCCCAACGTTAAACCCCCAACCTCTAACCCCCAACGTTAAACCCCCAACGTTTAACCCCCAACGTTTAACCCCCAACGTTTAACCCCCAACCTCTAACCCCCAACGTTTAACCCCCAACGTTAAACCCCCAACGTTTAACCCCCAACCTCTAACCCCCAACGTTTAACCCCCAACGTTAAACCCCCAACGTTTAACCCCCAAACTCTAACCCCCAACGTTTAACCCCCAATGTTAAACCCCCAACGTTTAACCCCCAACCTCTAACCCCCAACGTTTAACCCCCAACGTTAAACCCCCAACGTTTAACCCCCAACCTCTAACCCCCAACGTTTAACCCCCAACGTTTAACCCCCAACGTTTAACCCCCAACGTTTAACCCCCAACGTTAAACCCCCAACGTTAAACCCCCAACGTTTAACCCCCAACGTTTAACCCCCAACGTTTAACCCCCAACCTCTAACCCCCAACGTTTAACCCCCAACGTTTAACCCCCAACGTTAAACCCCCAACGCTAACTCCTAACCCCCCGATCTCCAACCCCTGAATCTAACCCCCAACCCCCCATCTGACCCCGACCCGACTTGAATCAAGTCTGTAATGGAGTCTGTAACTGTGGGTTCATGTCAGGAGACGGTCGTCATAAAAGAAGAAGCTAAACTTTAGACCAAAGTCGTCTCAGTCGGCCTCTGGCCTCTGGCTAGAGTATTTATAGAGTGGGTCGGCTGCAGGTCTACAGGTCTACAGGTCTGGAGGTTCCGTGGGTCTACAGGTCTACAGGTCTACTGGTCTGCGGTTCTGCAGGTCTGCAGGTCTGCAGGTCTGCAGGTCCGCAGGTCTACAGGTCCCCGTTCGTGCGTTTTTTCCTCAAAATTTCAACTTTATTCTCAAAATTTCAACTTTTTCCTCAAAATTTCAACTTTTTTCTCAACTTTTTCCTCAAAATTTCAACTTTTTCCTCAAAATTTCAACTTTTTTCTCGACTTTTTCCTCAAAATTTCAACTTTTTTCTCGACTTTTTCCTCAAAATTTCAACTTTTTTCTCGACTTTTTCCTCAAAATTTCAACTTTTTCCTCAAAATTTCAACTTTTTCTTCAAAATTTCAACTTTTTTCTCGACTTTTTCCTCAAAATTTCAACTTTTTCCTCAAAATTTCAACTTTTTCCTCAAAATTTCAACTTTTTTCTCGACTTTTTCCTCAAAATTTCAACTTTTTCCTCAAAATTTCAACTTTTTCCTCAAAATTTCAACTTTTTTCTCGACTTTTTCCTCAAAATTTTGACTTTTTTCTCAAAATTTTGACTTTTTCCTCAAGCAGCTCGTCTTCAGGTCTATAGGTCTGCAGGTCTGCAGGTCTACAGGTCTGCGGTTCTGCAGGTCTGCAGCTCGGCTGCAGGAAGCCGCTCGGTGGGACCCGGGTCCGCAGACAGACGGCAGGAAGTGACAGCGGCTGCTGAGGCGGGTCTGCAGGAAAGGAAAGGGCGGTCGGAGGTCGCAGAGGTTGGAGAGAGAGAGACGACGGTTGGAACAATCGGAACAATCGGAACAATCGGAACAGTCGTCTCTGGAAACTCCACGACCGCCGCCGCCGCTGCTGCTGAACACGGATTATTCTTTACACTTTTAAAACAAGGAACACGTTTCTGGCTCTGGATTCAGCTTCTACGGAGGAGCGAGTCTGAACCGGCAACCTTTCCTCGGACTCCAGGATTATGGTGGAGCGAGCTCCGTCTGAGGAACCTGAGGAACCCAACAAATCCAACAAACGGAATAAACCCAATAAACCCAACGAGTCCAATAAACCCCATAAACCCAAGCAGGACGGAGATGTGGACGTGGAAAGCTGCCGGAGTGTTTTTGTTCTCCTGGATTCTGCTGCAGGTACGTCCCAGCATGCTCCTTGTTTCTGTCCCGCCGTCCTCGGCGCCGTTCTGACGGACGTTTGCAGCTTCATACCTGAGAAACAGCTTCACATCATCAGCAAACAACTTCCTGTAGACGGTTAGACTCAACCGCACTGCAAAAACTCCAAATCTTAACAAGAATATTTGTCTTATTTTTGTTAAAATGTCTCATTTTTTGTCCAAAAAAATCTCATTCCACTTAAAACAAGACTCATCACTGGAAAAAACAACAATTTTCACCTGTTTCAAGTAGATTTTCACTTAAAATAAGTAGAAAAATCTGCCAGTGGAACAAGATTTTTTTGCTTGTAATAAGAAGATAAATCTTGTTCCACTGGCAGATTTTTCTACTTATTTCAAGTGAAAATTTACTTGAAACACGTGAAAATGGTCAAATAAAACAAAATTTCAACTTTTTTTCTCGACATTTCGACTTTTTTTCTCAAAATTTCGAGAAAAAAGTCGAAATTTTCACCTGTTTCAAGTAGATTTTCACTTGAAATAAGTAGAAAAATCTGCCAGTGGAAAAAGATTTATCTTCTTATTACAAGCAAAAAAATCTTGTTCCACTGGCAGATTTTTCTACTTATTTTAAGTGAAAATCTACTTGAAACAGGTGAAAATTGTCAAATAAGTTATTTTTCCAGTGATGAGTCTTGTTTTAAGTGTAATGAGATTTTTTGACTAAAAATGAGACATTTTAACTAGAAATAAGACAAATATTCCTGGTAAGATTTTGAGTTTTTGCAGTGCGAAGGGGTTTAACAGCTTCACGGCTTCTTTAGAAACTCTGAATCGAAAAAAAAAAAGAAGAAAAAAAATACATATTTATATATATATTTATATATATATATATATATATATATATATATATATATATTAGGGGTGGGACGATACGGTAACTCATGATTCAACACTGAGGTGATATGTGGCCCACGATAACGATAATATCACCACATCTACAATATTCCATATATTGTAATAAATGTCATCAACGATATATCACAATATATGTTACTGAAAAAGAAAAAATACCCATAAAAAGGAAAACGTCTGTAGTTCTGCATTTATTCAATGCCAAAACTTTATACAATGTACAAAGAAAGTGCATTTAGAAATAAATAAATAAACAAAAACTATTGTTTAATTGTGTCTACTTTGGCCCATATCCAACTTTTGAGCCGAATAAGTTCATGAACAATAGAGCGGTGACAACCGCGTAAATCCATTATGTGTTAAAGTAAAATATCCATATTTGCCATCAGTTTATTTATTATTTATTGCGACAGAAAACGCAACAATATATTGCAATATCGTTATATATTATATATTTAAAATGCATATATATATGCCTTAGGTTTTTACCAACATGGTATTAACCAATAATATATATATATATATATATATGTATATATATATATATATATATATATATATATATATATATATATATATATATATATATATACATATATATATATATATATATATGTATATATATATATATATGTATATATATATATATATATATATATATATATATATATATATATATACATATATGTGTATATATATATATATATATATATATATATATATATATATATATATATATATATATATATATATATATACTGTATATGCAGACAAAAGTAAAAAAAAAGAAACTGAATCTGAATTAAAATCTGAACGTGAAAACCAAACACGTTTTTAAACTTCCCTCTGATTAAAACCAGTGTTTCATCTTTAACTGAACTAAAGTGGAAAATAAAAGCAGCTTTACTGAAACTTTAATTTTATTTTTTTTTCAAGTTTGACACTTTTACTGAAGTTTTAGCTGATTTACATCCTTTTTTTTTTCCAACATTATCTTTATTTGTTTTTTTTTTTAATCCTTCCAATGACACGAAAATAAGAGGAACATCAAGGCTGGATTATTATTGATTATTGTTCATTCCAGTCATATTCCCTTATAAGTCAGGTATTTATGAGATTATCATAAAGAAACACTCCGTTTAGTTTTATATGAGAAAAGGAAAGAGAAAAAAGAAATAAAATAAAACATCAATCAAAACAACAAAGGTTTCTCTATTTTTCAAGGTTTAAACCAAATTATTTCACCGTTGTAGTTCAGAAATACAAACGACAAACGACTGGAATTTTGACGAAAACAAGTTGAAATGTCAAAAACGCACCAAAAACGCGTGAAATGTCGTGAAAAAAGTCAAAATTTTGAGGAAAAAGTCAAGATTTCGGGAAAAAAGTAGAAATATCGAGAAAAAAGTCGAAATTTTGAGAAAAAAGTCGAAATTTCAACGAAAAAAAGTCGAAATTTCAACGAAAAAAAGTCGAAATGTCAAAAACGCACCAAAAACGCATGAAATGTCATGAAAAAAGTAAAAATTTTGAGGAAAAAGTCCAAATGTTACCGTTACACCCCCATGTATTCCAGGGATACACATTCACACAGAATAAAGAAATGAAGTATCAAAAGAAAGGAAATAGTTTTATAACACTAACGCCTCGTCCTCCCAGACGCTTAAATCTCCATTTATTCCATAAAAACACCAAATGGTTTTAAATAATGATAGTTTCCCTTTTATAATGTAAGTATTCTTTTCTACAAGTAAAGTTATAGACATTTCTTCATCCTTTTTTACGTGTTTGGGAAGTGAAAATGAATCTGGTTTAACTCCGTTATTAATTATTGAGTTTAGTGAGAAACTCAGACGAGGAAAAGCTGAGATTCTGATGTTTCTGTACCTGGAAAACCTGGAATACCTGGAATACCTGGTGTTTCCAGGAGGAAAACCTGGAATACCTGGTGTTTCCAGGAGGAATACCTGGTGTTTCCAGGAGAAAACCTGGAATACCTGGTGTTTCCAGGAGGAAAACCTGGAATACCTGGTGTTTCCAGGAGGAATACCTGGAATACCTGGTGTTTCCAGGAGGAAAACCTGGAATACCTGGTGTTTCCAGGAGGAATACCTGGTGTTTCCAGGAGGAATACCTGGAATACCTGGTGTTTCCAGGAGGAAAACCTGGAATACCTGGTGTTTCCAGGAGAAAACCTGGAATACCTGGTGTTTCCAGGAGGAAAACCTGGAATACCTGGTGTTTCCAGGAGGAATACCTGGAATACCTGGTGTTTCCAGGAGGAATACCTGGAATACCTGGTGTTTCCAGGAGGAATACCTGGAATACCTGGTGTTTCCAGGAGGAAAACCTGGAATACCTGGTGTTTCCAGGAGGAATACCTGGAATACCTGGTGTTTCCAGGAGGAAAACCTGGAATACCTGGTGTTTCCAGGAGGAATACCTGGTGTTTCCAGGAGGAATACCTGGAATACCTGGTGTTTCCAGGAGGAATACCTGGAATACCTGGTGTTTCCAGGAGGAATACCTGGAATACCTGGTGTTTCCAGGAGGAAAACCTGGTGTTTCCAGGAGGAAAACCTGGAAAACCTGGTGTTTCCAGGAGGAAAACCTGGTGTTTCCAGGAGGATTACCTGGAATACCTGGTGTTTCCAGGAGGAATACCTGGAATACCTGGTGTTTCCAGGAGGAAAACCTGGAATACCTGGTGTTTCCAGGAGGAAAACCTGGAATACCTGGTGTTTCCAGGAGAAAACCTGGAATACCTGGTGTTTCCAGGAGGAAAACCTGGAAAACCTGGTGTTTCCAGGAGGAATACCTGGAATACCTGGTGTTTCCAGGAGGAAAACCTGGAATACCTGGTGTTTCCAGGAGGAATACCTGGAATACCTGGTGTTTCCAGGAGGAATACCTGGAATACCTGGTGTTTCCAGGAGGAATACCTGGAATACCTGGTGTTTCCAGGAGGAATACCTGGAATACCTGGTGTTTCCAGGAGGAATACCTGGAATACCTGGTGTTTCCAGGAGGAATACCTGGAATACCTGGTGTTTCCAGGAAAAATACCTGGAATACCTGGTGTTTCCAGGAAGAATACCTGGAATACCTGGTGTTTCCAGGAGGAAAACCTGGAATACCTGGTGTTTCCAGGAGGAAAACCTGGAATACCTGGTGTTTCCAGGAGGAATACCTGGTGTTTCCAGGAGGAATACCTGGAATACCTGGTGTTTCCAGGAGGAAAACCTGGAATACCTGGTGTTTCCAGGAGGAAAACCTGGAATACCTGGTGTTTCCAGGAGGAATACCTGGTGTTTCCAGGAGGAATACCTGGAATACCTGGTGTTTCCAGGAGGAAAACCTGGAATACCTGGTGTTTCCAGGAGGAATACCTGGAATACCTGGTGTTTCCAGGAGGAAAACCTGGAATACCTGGTGTTTCCAGGAGGAATACCTGGAAAACCTGGTGTTTCCAGGAGGAATACCTGGAATACCTGGTGTTTCCAGCAGGAATACCTGGTGTTTCCAGGAGGAATACCTGGAATACCTGGTGTTTCCAGGAGGAATACCTGGAATACCTGGTGTTTCCAGGAGGAATACCTGGAATACCTGGTGTTTCCAGGAGGAATACCTGGAATACCTGGTGTTTCCAGGAGGAATACCTGGAATACCTGGTGTTTCCAGGAGGAATACCTGGTGTTTCCAGGAAGAATACCTGGAATACCTGGTGTTTCCAGGAGGAATACCTGGTGTTTCCAGGAGGAATACCTGGAATACCTGGTGTTTCCAGGAGGAATACCTGGAATACCTGGTGTTTCCAGGAGGAATACCTGGAATACCTGGTGTTTCCAGGAGGAATACCTGGAATACCTGGTGTTTCCAGGAGGAAAACCTGGAATACCTGGTGTTT
The DNA here is from genome assembly GCF_033807715.1 of Cololabis saira. Classification (NCBI taxonomy): domain Eukaryota; kingdom Metazoa; phylum Chordata; class Actinopteri; order Beloniformes; family Belonidae; genus Cololabis; species Cololabis saira. The sequence goes on from NC_084609.1 coordinate 2,828,949, forward strand.
CCAGGAGGAAAACCTGGAATACCTGGTGTTTCCAGGAGGAAAACCTGGAATACCTGGTGTTTCCAGGAGGAAAACCTGGAATACCTGGTGTTTCCAGGAGGAAAACCTGGAATACCTGGTGTTTCCAGGAGGAAAACCTGGAATACCTGGTGTTTCCAGGAGGAAAACCTGGAATACCTGGTGTTTCCAGGAGGAAAACCTGGAATACCTGGTGTTTCCAGGAGGAATACCTGGAATACCTGGTGTTTCCAGGAGGAATACCTGGTGTTTCCAGGAGGAATACCTGGAATACCTGGTGTTTCCAGGAGGAAAACCTGGAATTCCTGGTGTTTCCAGGAGGAATACCTGGAATACCTGGTGTTTCCAGGAGGAATACCTGGAATTCCTGGTGTTTCCAGGAGGAATACCTGGAATACCTGGTGTTTCCAGGAGGAATACCTGGAATACCTGGTGTTTCCAGGAGGAATACCTGGAATACCTGGTGTTTCCAGGAGGAATACCTGGAAAACCTGGTGTTTCCAGGAGGAATACCAGGTGTTTCCAGGAGGAATACCTGGTGTTTCCAGGAGGAAAACCTGGAATACCTGGTGTTTCCAGGAGGAAAACCTGGAATACCTGGAATACCTGGTGTTTTTCAGGAGGAATACCTGGAATACCTGGTGTTTCCAGGAGGAAAACCTGGAATACCTGGTGTTTCCAGGAGGAATACCTGGAATACCTGGTGTTTCCAGGAGGAATACCTGGAATACCTGGTGTTTCCAGGAGGAATACCTGGTGTTTCCAGGAGAAAACCTGGAATACCTGGTGTTTCCAGGAGAAAACCTGGAATACCTGGTGTTTCCAGGAGGAATACCTGGAATACCTGGTGTTTCCAGGAGAAAACCTGGAATACCTGGTGTTTCCAGGAGGAAAACCTGGAATACCTGGTGTTTCCAGGAGGAATACCTGGAATACCTGGTGTTTCCAGGAGGAATACCTGGTGTTTCCAGGAGGAATACCTGGAAAACCTGGTGTTTCCAGGAGGAATACCTGGAATACCTGGTGTTTCCAGGAGGAATACCTGGAATACCTGGTGTTTCCAGGAGGAATACCTGGAATACCTGGTGTTTCCAGGAGGAATACCTGGAATACCTGGTGTTTCCAGGAGGAATACCTGGAATACCTGGTGTTTCCAGGAGGAATACCTGGAAAACCTGGTGTTTCCAGGAGGAAAACCTGGAATACCTGGTGTTTCCAGGAGGAAAACCTGGAATACCTGGTGTTTCCAGGAGGAAAACCTGGAATACCTGGTGTTTCCAGGAGGAAAACCTGGAATACCTGGTGTTTCCAGGAGGAATACCTGGAATACCTGGTGTTTCCAGGAGGAATACCTGGAATACCTGGTGTTTCCAGGAGGAAAACCTGGAATACCTGGTGTTTCCAGGAGGAAAACCTGGAATACCTGGTGTTTCCAGGAGGAATACCTGGAATACCTGGAATACCTGGTGTTTCCAGGAGGAATACCTGGAATACCTGGTGTTTCCAGGAGGAATACCTGGAATACCTGGTGTTTCCAGGAGGAAAACCTGGAATACCTGGTGTTTCCAGGAGGAATACCTGGAATACCTGGTGTTTCCAGGAGGAATACCTGGAAAACCTGGTGTTTCCAGGAGGAAAACCTGGAATACCTGGAATACCTGGTGTTTCCAGGAGGAATACCTGGAATACCTGGAATACCTGGTGTTTCCAGGAGGAAAACCTGGAATACCTGGAATACCTGGTGTTTCCAGGAGGAATACCTGGAATACCTGGTGTTTCCAGGAGGAATACCTGGAAAACCTGGTGTTTCCAGGAGGAATACCTGGTGTTTCCAGGAGGAATACCTGGAATACCTGGTGTTTCCAGGAGGAATACCTGGAATACCTGGTGTTTCCAGGAGGAAAACCTGGAATACCTGGTGTTTCCAGGAAGAAAACCTGGAATACCTGGTGTTTCCAGGAGGAATACCTGGAATACCTGGTGTTTCCAGGAGGAAAACCTGGAATACCTGGTGTTTCCAGGAGGAATACCTGGAATACCTGGTGTTTCCAGGAGGAAAACCTGGAATACCTGGTGTTTCCAGGAAGAAAACCTGGAATACCTGGTGTTTCCAGGAGGAATACCTGGAATACCTGGTGTTTCCAGGAGGAAAACCTGGAATACCTGGTGTTTCCAGGAGGAATACCTGGAATACCTGGTGTTTCCAGGAGGAATACCTGGTGTTTCCAGGAGGAATACCTGGAATACCTGGTGTTTCCAGGAGGAATACCTGGAATACCTGGTGTTTCCAGGAGGAATACCTGGTGTTTCCAGGAGGAATACCTGGAATACCTGGTGTTTCCAGGAGGAATACCTGGAATACCTGGTGTTTCCAGGAGGAAAACCTGGAATACCTGGTGTTTCCAGGAGGAATACCTGGTGTTTCCAGGAGGAATACCTGGAATACCTGGTGTTTCCAGGAGGAATACCTGGAATACCTGGTGTTTCCAGGAGGAATACCTGGAATACCTGGTGTTTCCAGGAGGAAAACCTGGAATACCTGGTGTTTCCAGGAGGAATACCTGGAATACCTGGTGTTTCCAGGAGGAAAACCTGGAATACCTGGTGTTTCCAGGAGGAATACCTGGAATACCTGGTGTTTCCAGGAGGAATACCTGGAATACCTGGTGTTTCCAGGAGGAATACCTGGAATACCTGGTGTTTCCAGGAGGAATACCTGGAATACCTGGAATACCTGGAATACCTGGTGTTTCCAGGAGGAAAACCTGGAATACCTGGTGTTTCCAGGAGGAAAACCTGGAATACCTGGTGTTTCCAGGAGGAATACCTGGAATACCTGGTGTTTCCAGGAGGAATACCTGGAATACCTGGTGTTTCCAGGAGGAAAACCTGGAATACCTGGTGTTTCCAGGAGGAAAACCTGGAATACCTGGAATACCTGGAATACCTGGTGTTTCCAGGAGGAAAACCTGGAATACCTGGTGTTTCCAGGAGGAAAACCTGGAATACCTGGTGTTTCCAGGAGGAAAACCTGGAATACCTGGTGTTTCCAGGAGGAAAACCTGGAATACCTGGTGTTTCCAGGAGGAAAACCTGGAATACCTGGTGTTTCCAGGAGGAATACCTGGAATACCTGGTGTTTCCAGGAGGAATACCTGGAATACCTGGTGTTTCCAGGAGGAATACCTGGAATACCTGGTGTTTCCAGGAGGAATACCTGGAATACCTGGTGTTTCCAGGAGGAATACCTGGAATACCTGGTGTTTCCAGGAAGAATACCTGGAATACCTGGTGTTTCCAGGAGGAATACCTGGTGTTTCCAGGAAGAATACCTGGAATACCTGGTGTTTCCAGGAGGAATACCTGGAATACCTGGTGTTTCCAGGAAGAATACCTGGAATACCTGGTGTTTCCAGGAGGAATACCTGGAATACCTGGTGTTTCCAGGAAGAATACCTGGAATACCTGGTGTTTCCAGGAGGAATACCTGGAAAACCTGGTGTTTCCAGGAGGAAAACCTGGAATACCTGGTGTTTCCAGGAGGAATACCTGGAATACCTGGTGTTTCCAGGAGGAATACCTGGAATACCTGGTGTTTCCAGGAGGAATACCTGGAATACCTGGTGTTTCCAGGAGGAATACCTGGAATACCTGGAATACCTGGTGTTTCCAGGAGGAATACCTGGTGTTTCCAGGAGGAATACCTGGAAAACCTGGTGTTTCCAGGAGGAATACCTGGAATACCTGGTGTTTCCAGGAGGAATACCTGGAATACCTGGTGTTTCCAGGAGGAATACCTGGTGTTTCCAGGAGGAAAACCTGGTGTTTCCAGGAGGAATACCTGGAATACCTGGTGTTTCCAGGAGGAATACCTGGAATACCTGGAGTTTCCAGGAGGAAAACCTGGAATACCTGGTGTTTCCAGGAGGAATACCTGGAATACCTGGTGTTTCCAGGAGGAAAACCTGGAATACCTGGTGTTTCCAGGAGGAAAACCTGGTGTTTCCAGGAGGAATACCTGGAATACCTGGTGTTTCCAGGAGGAAAACCTGGAATACCTGGTGTTTCCAGGAGGAAAACCTGGAATACCTGGTGTTTCCAGGAGGAATACCTGGAATACCTGGTGTTTCCAGGAAGAATACCTGGAATACCTGGTGTTTCCAGGAGGAATACCTGGTGTTTCCAGGAGGAAAACCTGGAATACCTGGTGTTTCCAGGAGGAATACCTGGTGTTTCCAGGAGGAATACCTGGAATACCTGGTGTTTCCAGGAGGAATACCTGGTGTTTCCAGGAGGAATACCTGGAATACCTGGTGTTTCCAGGAGGAATACCTGGAATACCTGGTGTTTCCAGGAGGAAAACCTGGAATACCTGGTGTTTCCAGGAGGAATACCTGGAATACCTGGTGTTTCCAGGAGGAATACCTGGTGTTTCCAGGAGGAATACCTGGAATACCTGGTGTTTCCAGGAGGAATACCTGGAATACCTGGTGTTTCCAGGAAGAATACCTGGAATACCTGGTGTTTCCAGGAAGAATACCTGGTGTTTCCAGGAGGAAAACCTGGAATACCTGGTGTTTCCAGGAGGAATACCTGGAATACCTGGTGTTTCCAGGAGGAATACCTGGTGTTTCCAGGAGGAATACCTGGAATACCTGGTGTTTCCAGGAGGAATACCTGGAATACCTGGTGTTTCCAGGAGGAATACCTGGTGTTTCCAGGAGGAATACCTGGAATACCTGGTGTTTCCAGGAGGAATACCTGGAATACCTGGTGTTTCCAGGAGGAAAACCTGGAATACCTGGTGTTTCCAGGAGGAATACCTGGAATACCTGGTGTTTCCAGGAGGAATACCTGGAATACCTGGTGTTTCCAGGAGGAAAACCTGGAATACCTGGTGTTTCCAGGAGGAAAACCTGGAATACCTGGTGTTTCCAGGAGGAAAACCTGGAATACCTGGTGTTTCCAGGAGGAAAACCTGGAATACCTGGTGTTTCCAGGAGGAATACCTGGAATACCTGGTGTTTCCAGGAGGAAAACCTGGAATACCTGGTGTTTCCAGGAGGAATACCTGGAATACCTGGAAAACCTGGTGTTTCCAGGAGGAATACCTGGAATACCTGGTGTTTCCAGGAAGAATACCTGGAATACCTGGTGTTTCCAGGAGGAATACCTGGAATACCTGGTGTTTCCAGGAAGAATACCTGGAATACCTGGTGTTTCCAGGAGGAATACCTGGAATACCTGGTGTTTCCAGGAAGAATACCTGGAATACCTGGTGTTTCCAGGAGGAAAACCTGGAATACCTGGTGTTTCCAGGAGGAATACCTGGAATACCTGGTGTTTCCAGGAGGAATACCTGGAATACCTGGTGTTTCCAGGAGGAAAACCTGGTGTTTCCAGGAGGAATACCTGGAATACCTGGTGTTTCCAGGAGGAATACCTGGAATACCTGGTGTTTCCAGGAAGAATACCTGGAATACCTGGTGTTTCCAGGAGGAAAACCTGGAATACCTGGTGTTTCCAGGAGGAAAACCTGGAATACCTGGTGTTTCCAGGAGGAATACCTGGAATACCTGGTGTTTCCAGGAGGAAAACCTGGAAAACCTGGTGTTTCCAGGAGGAAAACCTGGAATACCTGGTGTTTCCAGGAGGAATACCTGGTGTTTCCAGGAGGAAAACCTGGAATACCTGGTGTTTCCAGGAGGAAAACCTGGAATACCTGGTGTTTCCAGGAGGAAAACCTGGAATACCTGGAATACCTGGTGTTTCCAGGAGGAATACCTGGAATACCTGGTGTTTCCAGGAGGAATACCTGGAAAACCCGGTGTTTCCAGGAGGAATACCAGGAATACCTGGTGTTTCCAGGAGGAATACCTGGAATACCTGGTGTTTCCAGGAGGAATACCTGGAATACCTGGTGTTTCCAGGAGGAATACCTGGTGTTTCCAGGAGGAATACCTGGAATACCTGGTGTTTCCAGGAGGAATACCTGGAATACCTGGTGTTTCCAGGAGGAAAACCTGGAATACCTGGTGTTTCCAGGAGGAATACCTGGAATACCTGGTGTTTCCAGGAGGAATACCTGGAAAACCTGGTGTTTCCAGGAGGAAAACCTGGAATACCTGGTGTTTCCAGGAGGAAAACCTGGAATACCTGGTGTTTCCAGGAGGAATACCTGGAATACCTGGTGTTTCCAGGAGGAATACCTGGAATACCTGGTGTTTCCAGGAGGAATACCTGGTGTTTCCAGGAGGAAAACCTGGAATACCTGGTGTTTCCAGGAGGAATACCTGGAATACCTGGTGTTTCCAGGGGGAATACCTGGAATACCTGGTGTTTCCAGGAGGAATACCTGGAAAACCTGGTGTTTCCAGGAGGAAAACCTGGAATACCTGGTGTTTCCAGGAGGAATACCTGGAATACCTGGTGTTTCCAGGAGGAATACCTGGAATACCTGGTGTTTCCAGGAGGAATACCTGGAATACCTGGTGTTTCCAGGAGGAATACCTGGAATACCTGGTGTTTCCAGGAGGAATACCTGGAATACCTGGTGTTTCCAGGAGGAATACCTGGAATACCTGGTGTTTCCAGGAGGAATACCTGGAATACCTGGTGTTTCCAGGAGGAATACCTGGAATACCTGGTGTTTCCAGGAGGAAAACCTGGAATACCTGGTGTTTCCAGGAGGAAAACCTGGAATACCTGGTGTTTCCAGGAGGAAAACCTGGAATACCTGGTGTTTCCAGGAGGAATACCTGGAATACCTGGTGTTTCCAGGAGGAAAACCTGGAATACCTGGTGTTTCCAGGAGGAAAACCTGGAATACCTGGTGTTTCCAGGAGGAAAACCTGGAATACCTGGTGTTTCCAGGAGGAATACCTGGAATACCTGGTGTTTCCAGGAGGAATACCTGGAATACCTGGTGTTTCCAGGAGGAATACCTGGAATACCTGGTGTTTCCAGGAGGAATACCTGGAATACCTGGTGTTTCCAGGAGGAATACCTGGAATACCTGGAATACCTGGAATACCTGGTGTTTCCAGGAGGAATACCTGGAATACCTGGTGTTTCCAGGAGGAATACCTGGAATACCTGGTGTTTCCAGGAGGAATACCTGGAATACCTGGTGTTTCCAGGAGGAATACCTGGAATACCTGGTGTTTCCAGGAGGAATACCTGGAATACCTGGAATACCTGGAATACCTGGTGTTTCCAGGAGGAATACCTGGAATACCTGGTGTTTCCAGGAGGAATACCTGGAATACCTGGTGTTTCCAGGAGGAATACCTGGAATACCTGGGGTTTCCAGGAGGAATACCTGGAATACCTGGTGTTTCCAGGAGGAAAACCTGGAATACCTGGTGTTTCCAGGAGGAATACCTGGAATACCTGGTGTTTCCAGGAGGAATACCTGGAATACCTGGTGTTTCCAGGAGGAATACCTGGAATACCTGGTGTTTCCAGGAGAAAACCTGGAAGACCTGGTGTTTCCAGGAGGAATACCTGGAATACCTGGTGTTTCCAGGAGGAATACCTGGAATACCTGGTGTTTCCAGGAGGAATACCTGGAATACCTGGTGTTTCCAGGAGGAATACCTGGAATACCTGGTGTTTCCAGGAGGAATACCTGGAATACCTGGTGTTTCCAGGAGGAAAACCTGGAATACCTGGTGTTTCCAGGAGGAATACCTGGAATACCTGGTGTTTCCAGGAGGAATACCTGGAATACCTGGTGTTTCCAGGAGGAAAACCTGGAATACCTGGTGTTTCCAGGAGGAATACCTGGAATACCTGGTGTTTCCAGGAGGAATACCTGGAAAACCTGGTGTTTCCAGGAGAAAACCTGGAAGACCTGGTGTTTCCAGGAGGAATACCTGGAATACCTGGTGTTTCCAGGAGGAATACCTGGAATACCTGGTGTTTCCAGGAGGAAAACCTGGAATACCTGGTGTTTCCAGGAGGAATACCTGGAAAACCTGGTGTTTCCAGGAGGAATACCTGGTGTTTCCAGGAGGAATACCTGGTGTTTCCAGGAGGAATACCTGGAATACCTGGTGTTTCCAGGAGGAATACCTGGAATACCTGGTGTTTCCAGGAGGATTATTGACTCGACCACTAACTAGATTCTGGTTTCACTTCCTCTTTAAACATAAATAACTTGCTGCTCCAGAAATAACAGGTTTATTTCCCACTTTTCTAACTCAACTTTCTTTCTAAAGCACTTTTAAAATCAACCCAGTTGGACAAAGTTCCTTCACCGGGAGAATAAAAACAACAACGTTCCAGTTTGGAACCATAAAGTCTACGATAAAGTCCACGATAAAGTCCACGATAAAGTCCACGATAAAGTCCACGATAAAGTCTACGATAAAGTCCACGATAAAGTCTACGATAAAGTCCAGGATAAAGTCCACGCCTTCAAACTATTGTTCTGTAAGAAAACAGGAGGCTGGAACTAAAGGTTAAATACAGCCGATAAAACAATCGGATAAAACTGTCGTCTCAACGGGAGTTAGAGGAGAATAATAGAATAGAAGAGAATAGAATAGAATAGAAGAGAAAGAATAGAATAGAAGAGAAAGCCTTTATTTTCATTATAATAATATGAGATGAAGCAGCAGCTCCATAAAAGTTCACCCATAGGCTGTAAAAGGCTTTAAAAACAATAAGAAACAGACAATATAAATATATATACACTATAAAAATGAATGAATGAATGAATATTGCACATGAATTGGTAATAAAGGGGTTTAAGAACAGGTTGCCACGCCGTGTTGCCATGACAACCGGGTGGGAGGAGACGGGAGAACCGTTATTCTTTTTGTGATCAAATGTTTTTATCTATATTTCATTTTTTTTAATTCTAAACGGTGTTATCATCCACAATGATGTGAAACAAACATTATACATTATTTCACCTTCCAAACCCTCGGACCTCAGAGTTCCATTAAAACCATTAATAATTAATAATAAGGAAAACAGAAAAAAAGATAATACAATAAAAAACAAAGAAACAAAGAAGAGATAGCTGCAACAATCGTCTTTATTAATGTTAAATACGTGTTTCAAGTGTGGCTTTGATTTGATCTGCTGCCATAAACCTAAATAAACTATGTATTTTTCATCATGGATTGGGCTGTAGAAATAACCAGATAATATCAATAATAGTCAGACACCAATGGGAGATGTTCAGTGTTCAGCGTGCGGTGAAATTCTATCTTACTGCAATTATCTGTTTTACTGTTGGATGTTTTGACATAATGTCATTTTTTTTTTCTTTGAATCAAAAAAGAATTTGACTATTCAATTCAATTCAATTCAATTTTATTTATATATCTTGTTGGCCAGCTCTCTGCAGTGCGATTAATTTTGTTGAGGAAAAGATATTAACTCTTATTTGTAGCTGCAGAGGAAAAAAATAATCCCACCAGGAAAACAAAAATATTGCTCACGCCTCGGAGCCTCTTCAGCATAATATAGCAGTCAAAAAAGAAAAGAGAAGTAAGAGGGATACAAAACATGTACTGTATGTTGTACTATTATACTAATTTATTGAAACACATGGTGAGTCAAACATTTACCAAAGCAGCTGCCAAACACTCCTAAACAAGGTAGTAAGACGTGGGTTCTGCAGAACTGCGGCAGTAAATCCTTCTGAAGAGTGCAGCTCCGACGAGGAGCTCCATTCTTTAGTAGGGATTTCATATGGATCCAGACCGTTAATAATCATTATTTTCTCCATAAACCGCTCCCTGGCTTCCTTGTTTAAGTTCCCGGTAAATTCCAGTTCCTTTCCAGCAGTTTAACATCTTTTTGTTTGCGTTCCTTCTGTTCACTTGGTGAAACAGAAAAGCGTCCCGTCTCCTCTCAAAACAAATGCAGCGACGGGACAGGAGTTTTCCGGCAGTACGCGCTGGTGCATCATGGGAAACGTAGTGTTCTTTCTGGTAAAGCACTAATAATAATAATAAAGCACTACCGCTTTGGTCCAAAGGAGCCGCCAAACTCAGAAAAGCTGAAAATTACGTTGTTGCTGCTTTAAAACCTGAATATTGGGTCATGTAAACACCAAACAGAATATCCCCATCAAACGGAACAGGAATCTGTTTTCTGCTCATGCTCTGTTCACAAGGAATCCTGGTGTTTTGAGTCCAGGAAGTTCTTATAAACACGGAGAAACCAAGACCAGGAGGAGACTAATCACTTCATAAATGTAATGAAGGATATGAACATTTCTGCATTTGTAGACGGTAGAAAGTACCGGGATAGAAGATTTACAAGAAGGAGAGAGAAAAGTTGAAGCAGCATTTGTTTTGGATTTGGATCCAGGAAGAAGAAGCAGAAATGAGGGGAATTGCGTCATTAGTATTTTTTCTCTTTTTTCATCTTTTTTTAATTTTTTTTCCTCTTTTTAAATTTTATTTCCTCTTTTTTCATATTTTTTCCTTCTTTCTTTTTCTTCTTTTTTCCCTTTTCATCTTTTTTCCTCTTTTTTTAATTTTTTTCTCTTTTTTTCATCTTTTTTCCTCTCTTTTTAAATTTGTTTTCATCTTTTTTCCTCTTTTTAAAATTTTTTCCTCTTTTTTCTCTTTTTTTCATCTTTTTTCCTCTCTTTTTAAATTTGTTTTGCTCTTTTTTTCTCTTTTTTCATCTTTTTTTTCCTCTTTCTTTTTTTGATAGCCAGATTTACAAGAAGGAGAGAGAAAAGTTGAAGCAGCATTTGTTTTGGATTTGGATCCAGGAAGAAGAAGCAGAAATGACGGGAATTACGTCATCACGTTCTCTGTAGTCGCTGGTTTGATCCAGATATCCTGAATGATTAATCACGCATGTAAACGGAATATTCTAAATGTTTCAGTAACCGGAATATTAGCAATAACCTGAACTTTAACTGATGGAAACGTAGTCTGTGTTTCCATCTGAAATCCTATCATAACATTCTCAATACGACTCGGTGCCACTACCGTCCAGTCCTTGTGTTTAGTTAAAAAGCTCTGCAGTTGTTCCTGAAATAATCTGTATTAGGAAGTGTGAAGTTTAGTTTTTCTTTTAATGAATGAAATAAAGAATAAAGGGAAGTTTCTTCCAACACGAGCGAAGGTTCTGTCTGAGTCGGGCCGTGAAACTGACCCTGATGTTTGTTTCCAGGACGTGGGCGGCTCCGCCCCCCTGGACCCCTGCAGCATCTCTGTGTCTGAGCCAGAACCAGGTCTGGACCCGGATCTGGACCCGGGTCCAGGTCTGGACCGGGTCTCCCTGAGCGTCACCACGCCGGGACAGAACTGCTCCTTCAACGTGACCTTTCCTGACGGAGGAGGAGACGGAGTCCAGTGTAGAGGAGGAGACGAGGAGACGGGAGGACTGGGGGGTCAGGGGGGACCAGGAGGACCAGGAGGACCCGGGGGTCAGGTCTTCACCTGCCTGCTGGACCAGCTGGAACCCGGAACCACCTACCAGCTGCAGGTCCAGTCCCAGAGAGACCAGGAGACGGCTAACGTCACCGTGAAGACCAGTAAGTTCCTCGTCTGGCATGAAAATCTAGAACCTGCAGGACCAGGACCAGGTCTAGAACCTGCAGGACCAGGTCTAGAACCTGCAGGACCAGGTCTAAGACCTGCAGGACCAGGTCTAGAACCTGCAGGACCAGGTCTAAGACCTGCAGGACCAGGTCTAGAACCTGCGGGACCAGGTCTAAGACCTGCAGGACCAGGTCTAGAACCTGCAGGACCAGGTCTAAGACCTGCAGGACCAGGTCTAGAACCTGCAGGACCAGGTCTAGAACCTGCAGGACCAGGTCTAGAACCTGCAGGACCAGGTCTAGACCTGCAGGACCAGGTTGTGTGCGAGTGTGCGTTTTTTGTGCTTTTTTGCGTGCTTTTTTGCGTGCTTTTATTCGTGCGTTCGTGCTCTTTTGCGTGCGTGCATTCGTTTTGCGTTCGTTCGTGCGTGCGTGCGTGCGTGCGTGCGTTTTTGCGTGCGTGCATGCGTTTTTTCGTGCATTTTGCGTGCGAGTGTGCGTTTTTTCGTGCTTTTTTGCATGCTTTTTTGCGTGCGTTCATTTTGCGTTAGTTTTGCGTTCGTTCGTGCGTGCGTGCGTTTTGCGTGCGTTTTGCGTGCGTTTTGCGTGCGTGCGTGCGTTTTGCATGCGTTTTGCGTGTGTTCGTGCGTTTTTTCGTGCGTTTTGCCGTGCGTTTTGCGTTCGTTTTCGTTCGTTTTGCGTGCATTTTGCGTTCGTTTTGCATTCGTTCGTGCGTTTTTTCGTGCTTTTTTGCGTGCGTGCGTTCGTTTTGTGTTCGTTTTGCGTTCGTTAGTGCGTGCATGCGTTTTGCGTGCGTTCGTGCGTTTTTTCGTGCGTTTTTGCGTGTGTGCGTTCGTTTTGTGTTCGTTTTGCGTTCGTTTTGCGTTTGTTCGTGCGTGCATGCGTTTTGCGTGCGTGCGTTTTGCGTTCGTTTGTGCGTTTTTGCGTGCGAGTGTGCGTTTTTTCGTGCTTTTTTTCGTGCTTTTTTGCGTGCGTTCATTTTGCGTTAGTTTTGCGTTCGTTCGTGCGTTTTTGCGTGCGAGTGTGCGTTTTTTCGTGCTTTTTTGCATGCTTTTTTGCGTGCGTTCATTTTGCGTTAGTTTTGCGTTCGTTCGTGCGTGCGTGCGTGCGTTTTGCGTGCGTTTTGCGTGCGTGCGTGCGTTTTGCATGCGTTTTGCGTGTGTTCGTGCGTTTTTTCGTGCGTTTTGCCGTTCGTTTTGTGTTCGTTTTGCGTTCGTTAGTGCGTGCATGCGTTTTGCGTGAGTTCGTGCGTTTTTTTGTGCGTTTTTGCGTGCGTGCGTTCGTTTTGTGTTCGTTTTGTGTTCGTTTTGCGTTTGTTCGTGCGTGCATGCGTTTTGCGTGCGTGCGTTTTGCGTTCGTTTGTGCGTTTTTGCGTGCGAGTGTGCGTTTTTTCGTGCTTTTTTTCGTGCTTTTTTGCGTGCGTTCATTTTGCGTGAGTTCGTGCGTTTTTTCGTGCGTTTTTGCGTGTGTGCGTTCGTTTTGTGTTCGTTTTGCGTTCGTTTTGCGTTTGTTCGTGCGTGCATGCGTTTTGCGTGCGTGCGTTTTGCGTTCGTTTGTGCGTTTTTGCGTGCGAGTGTGCGTTTTTTCGTGCTTTTTTGCGTGCTTTTTTGCGTGCGTTCATTTTGCGTTAGTTTTGCGTTCGTTCGTGCGTGCGTGCGTTTTGCGTGCGTTTTGCATGCGTTTTGCGTTGGTTCGTGCGTTTTTTCGTGCGTTTTGCGTTCGTTTTCGTTCGTTTTGCGTGCATTTTGCGTTCGTTTTGCATTCGTTCGTGCGTTTTTTCGTGCTTTTTTGCGTGCGTGCGTTCGTTTTGTGTTCGTTTTGCGTTCGTTCGTGCGTGCATGCGTTTTGCGTGCGTTCGTGCGTTTTTTTGTGCGTTTTTGCGTGCGTGCGTTCGTTTTGTGTTCGTTTTGCGTTCGTTTTGCGTTTGTTCGTGCGTGCATGCGTTTTGCGTGCGTGCGTTTTGCGTTCGTTTGTGCGTTTTTGCGTGCGAGTGTGCGTTTTTTCATGCTTTTTTGCGTGCTTTTTTGCGTGCGTTCATTTTGCGTTAGTTTTGCGTTCGTTCGTGCGTGCGTGCGTTTTGCGTGCGTTTTGCATGCGTTTTGCGTTGGTTCGTGCGTTTTTTCGTGCGTTTTGCGTTCGTTTTCGTTCGTTTTGCGTGCATTTTGCGTTCGTTTTGCATTCGTTCGTGCGTTTTTTCGTGCTTTTTTGCGTGCGTGCGTTCGTTTTGTGTTCGTTTTGCGTTCGTTCGTGCGTGCATGCGTTTTGCGTGCGTTCGTGCGTTTTTTTGTGCGTTTTTGCGTGCGTGCGTTCGTTTTGTGTTCGTTTTGCTTTCGTTTTGCGTTTGTTCGTGCGTGCATGCGTTTTGCGTGCGTGCGTTTTGCGTTCGTTTGTGCGTTTTTGCGTGCGAGTGTGCGTTTTTTCGTGCTTTTTTGCGTGCTTTTTTGCGTGCGTTCATTTTGCGTTAGTTTTGCGTTCGTTCGTGCGTGCGTGCGTTTTTTCGTGCTTTTTTGCGTGCGTGCGTTCGTTTTGTGTTCGTTTTGCTTTCGTTTTGCGTTCGTTCGTGCGTGCATGCGTTTTGCGTGCGTTCGTGCGTTTTTTTGTGCGTTTTTGCGTGCGTGCGTTCGTTTTGTGTTCGTTTTGCGTTCGTTCGTGCGTGTGTGCGTTTTGTGTGCGTTTTTGCGTGTGTTTTGCGTGCGTTTTGCATGCGTTTTGCGTTGGTTCGTGTGTTTCGTTTTGCGTGCATTTTGCGTTTGTTTTGCATTCGTTCGTGCGTTTTTTGTGTGCGAGTGCGTTTTTTCGTGCTTTTTTGCGTGCGTGCGTTCGTTTTGTGTTCGTTTTGCGTTCGTTCGTGCGTGCATGCGTTTTGCGTGCGTTCGTGCATTTTTTCGTGCGTTTTTGCGTGCGTGCGTTCGTTTTGTGTTCGTTTTGCGTTCGTTTTGCATTCGTTTTGCGTTCGTTCGTGCGTGCGTGCGTTTTGCATGCGTTTTGCGTGCGTTCGTGCATTTTTTCGTGCGTTTTGCGTTCGTTTTCGTTCGTTTTGCATTCGTTCGTGCGTTTTTTGCGTGCGAGTGTGCGTTTTTTCGTGCTTTTTTGCGTGCGTGCGTTCGTTTTGTGTTCGTTTTGCGTTCGTTCGTGCGTGCATGCGTTTTGCGTGCGTTCGTGCGTTTTTTCGTGCGTTTTTGCGTGCGTGCGTTCGTTTTGTGTTCGTTTTGCATTCGTTTTGCGTTCGTTCGTGCGTGCGTGCGTTTTGCATGCGTTTTGCGTGCGTTCGTGCATTTTTTCGTGCGTTTTGCGTTCGTTTTCGTTCGTTTTGCATTCGTTCGTGCGTTTTTTGCGTGCGAGTGTGCGTTTTTCCGTGCTTTTTTGCGTGCGTGCGTTCGTTTTGTGTTCGTTTTGCGTTCGTTCGTGCGTTTTTTCGTGCGTTTTTTTGTGCGTTTTGCGTTTGTTTTGCGTGCGTGTATGCGTTTTGCGAGCAGGTCTAGAACCTGCAGGACCAGGTCTAGAACCTGCAGGACCAGGTCTAAGACCTGCAGGACCAGGTCTGCCCCCCCCCCCCCCCACCTCTCTATCAGTTTACTTGTGAAATGGTCTTGTAAGCTGATAGGTGAGCCACAGCTGAACCCTTCTTCCCTGTACACCAGGCAGTTACAGCGGATAGCCACCACCATTTTAAATGATAGTTTACACCCTTTGCACAGTGAATTTCAGTTTCTCCCCTCTGGACGGAGGTTGTCAGTCCCATTTTGTAAAACTAAACGTTATAAAAACAGCTTTGTTCCAGCTGCAGTAACACTGGTGAACAAGCTGTAGTTTGCACAAAAGTTGCACTAGTCACTTTTCGGAGCACGATGTATTTAACAATGTTTTTATCTTATTGCTCTTATCCATTCCTAACTTGGAGGAAATTTTGCTCTTGGTGTTTTAATTCTTTTTTAGCCTCATGTCTTTTATTTCTTATATTTATTTCATGAACTGCAGCACTTTCTGTCGAGCCGAAGCTGTCTCTTGTTTTATGTGTATGTGTTCTTCTTAAATGTCTTGTTCCTGAACTGATTGTCTGTTTTCTGTTGCTGGTTTAACTCTTGACTGCAAAACCAGTTTACCCTTGGGTATCAATAAAGTAACCTGAACCTGAACCTGGTCATCCCACTGCTGCGTCCATCCCCCCCATCCCGACTCCCCCAGTCTGGCCTTCGGCAGGAGGGTCCCCCCTTATGATCCTGGTCCAGGTTCTGGTCCTGGTCCTGGTCTCTTCCCTCCTAAAGGGGAGTTTTTCTTGCCACTGTTTGGCTTAAGGCTTTCCTCCCACTAGTGTTTGTGTGAATGTCAGCAGCTTCCCTCTGTAACTCTGTGATTAGCCACAGGAACTCCGCCCTGCTGCTGCTGCGCGGTGGCGGTGCTGGCAGCTAGCCTAGCGGCGCTGACAGCTAGCGTAGCGGTGTTGGCAGCTAGCGTAGCGTAGCGCTGGCCCGCGGCCAGAACAGGAGTTCTGTTTCCAGAGAGGTGGAGCGCCGCGGCGGCGGCTACTTCCTGTCCCATTGTTCTCTGTTCTCTGGGAAAGGGTGTGTGTTGGTGTGTTTATATATGTGTGTGTGTGTGTTTATGTGTGTGTGTGTGTGTGTGTGTTTATGTATACGTGTGTGTGTGTGTGTGTGTGTGTGTGTGTGTTTATGTGTGTGTGTGTGTGTGTGTGTTTATGTATACGTGTGTGTGTGTTTGTGTGTGTGTGTGTTTATGTATACGTGTGTGTGTGTTTGTGTGTGTGTGTGTTTATGTATACGTGTGTGTGTGTTTGTGTGTGTGTGTTTTCAGGGTTTTTAACTCGGTCCTTTAAAAGGAACCCTGGTTATTAAGACTTGTAGTCCCTAATTAGCCACAATCTTTCTCTTATACTAAAATATGTTGTTAGAAACACATAAAATAATCTAATTGCTTTAAAAATCTACAATGTTTATCACATATTTTGACCTGCGGGAGACGCCATGTTTTACCTGCGCAATGCATTCTGGGGGCGATGACGTAGAGCGGTGGCTCTGGGAAGATAAGCCCCATTAGTTTAACTGGGACAGGTATCTAAAACATAGATGAGCAGCACTCTCCCGGCTGTGGAGGCTGACGAGGGAGCCCCTAGGACGTCTCGGTTCAGGCAAACTGGATCAAAGTTCTGTGATGCACGGGAGATCTGCAAAAATGATCAATGTCGTGCGCATCTTACCAGTGCATTAGGCTCCGGCGTAGACGGCGTAGCCTCCGGCGTAGACGGCGTAGCCTCCGGCGTAGACGGCGTAGCCTCCGGCGTAGACGGCGTAGCCTCCGGCGTAGACGGCGTAGGCTACGGCGTAGACGGCGTAGGCTACGGCGTAGACGGCGTAGGCTACGGCGTAGACGGCGTAGCCTCCGGCGTAGACGGCGTAGGCTACGGCGTAGACGGCGTAGGCTACGGCGTAGACGGCGTAGCCTACGCCGTAGACGGCGTAGCCTCCGGCGTAGACGGCGTAGCCTCCGGCGTAGACGGCGTAGGCTACGGCGTAGACGGCGTAGCCTCCGGCGTAGACTACGGCGTAGACGGCGTAGCCTCCGGCGTAGACGGCGTAGGCTACGGCGTAGACGGCGTAGCCTCCGGCGTAGACGGCGTAGGCTACGGCGTAGACGGCGTAGCCTACGGCGTAGACGGCGTAGCCTCCGGCGTAGACGGCGTAGGCTACGGCGTAGACGGCGTAGCCTCCGGCGTAGACGGCGTAGGCTACGGCGTAGACGGCGTAGCCTACGGCGTAGACGGCGTAGTCTACGGCGTAGACGGCGTAGCCTCCGGCGTAGACGGCGTAGGCTACGGCGTAGACGGCGTAGCCTCCGGCGTAGACTACGGCGTAGACGGCGTAGCCTCCGGCGTAGACGGCGTAGGCTACGCCGTAGCCTGCGTAGCCTACGTAGCCGTGGCTCTACAGCCCGCAGCGCTCCGCCACCCGCTCGCCGCTCTCCGCTCTCCGCTCTCGCTGCCGCCGCTGGGATGGAGACGCCGGTGGGCAGGATGCACGTTTGAGTTTGGCATAGCCCACCCCTGCCCCCCCCTAAAACCGGCCTCGGTGCTGGGTCCACCGTTTGATGACAGACCAGAGGCTGAGGGGACTGGCCCGGGACTTTGACGAAACGGGAGGCGCAAACTTCGCTTCAAATAGGCAAGAACATCTTTATTTAATTTAATGACGCCAGATCTGGCTGGGGTTTTTATTGTAGCATCGGCTATCTGCTAGTTGAAACGTGTGGTCTGTTAGTCTATCTGAGTTTTATGGTGTTTTTATAGTTCATGCTTTATGGTGCTGTACTTTTTTTTTTTTTTTTTACTTTTTTGTAGGTGCTTCGTCACCTTAATGTTCAGCTGTGTTTTCATCTGTGTTTCTGTTGCGCCGTCATCTGTTTAGCTGTGTTTTCATCTGTTTCTGGGTGTCAGAACAGTGTACGGGGGCTAGCAGGAGCCACCGTGTGACGTCACTACCCAGAATGCATTGCGGTGTAAACAACAATGGCGACCTACGAGTTAAATTATATTTTCAAATTTTATAAAAACGAAGACATCAACAAGGTTTTTTATATCACATTGTTATAATTGATACCAACATTTATCTTTTAAGACCTACATGTCTTAATATGCAGGGTTCCTTTTAACAAGGTTAAATGGATGAAACCTGAACCTGGTCCTGGTCCATTTGATGTACATTTGGTTTACAATTTTGTCAGGAAGAAAGAAAAACATCAGCATGTCAAAACATAGCTGTTGCCCTATAGTTGTAATGTTGAAAGAAACAAAACCTGCGTATATTTATATTTTTTAAGGTAAAACGAACAAACAGAACTAACCAAAGACAAACATACACACAAAAAAAAAAAGGGGAACAATGATGAATAAAAACAGGATGTGTGGGCTTGTAACAGCGACTTAATTCAGTTGCAGGGAGACAGAACTACGATATTATAAGGGTTTGGATACACACACATATAATTATGTACGTATAAAACGCATGAAACCTGGCAGTCCATCAAACCAACAGAGAAATGATCGAGAAAGTAAGTGAGTGGAGACAAGTTATTCAGTTTCTAGATAATTGTAGGGTCGCCACCCGTCCCGTAAAATACGGAATTGTCCTTTATTTGAGAAAAAAAATGTTGCGTCCCGTATTGAACTAATACGGGACACGATTTGTACCGTATTTTCATTAACTTTTACACCATATTCTAGTTGAATTATTGAAATAAATTAACTTTTACACCATATTCTAGTTGAATTATTGAAATAAATTAACTTTTACACCATATTCTAGTTGAATTATTGAAATAAATTAACTTTTACACCATATTCTAGTTGAATTATTGAAATAAATTAACTTTTACACCATATTCTAGTTGAATTATTGAAATAAATTAACTTTTACCACATATTCTAGTTGAATTATTGAAATAAATTAACTTTTACACCATATTCTAGTTGAATTATTGAAATAAATTAACTTTTACACCATATTTTAGTTGAATTATTGAAATAAATTAACTTTTACACCATATTCTAGTTGAATTATTGAAATAAATTAACTTTTACACCATATTCTAGTTGAATTATTGAAATAAATTAACTTTTACACCATATTCTAGTTGAATTATTGAAATACATTAACTTTTACAGCATATTCTAGTTGAATTATTGAAATAAATTAACTTTTACACCATATTCTAGTTGAATTATTGAAATAAATTAACTTTTACACCATATTCTAGTTGAATTATTGAAATAAATTAACTTTTACACCATATTCTAGTTGAATTATTGAAATAAATTAACTTTTACACCATATTCTAGTTGAATTATTGAAATAAATTAACTTTTACACCATATTCTAGTTGAATTATTGAAATAAATTAACTTTTACATCATATTCTAGTTGAATTATTGAAATAAATTAACTTTTACACCATATTCTAGTTGAATTATTGAAATAAATTAACTTTTACACCATATTCTTCACCTGTATCTATATTCTACATCTGGGCTGATGTTACATACGTAGCATAGGAGGATATTTCAGTTGCTAGTATGGTTGTCTGTCTGTACAGTCATGCAAGTTAAATGCTAATAAAGAACTTTAAACTTTAAATCAAAGCGTTTAGTTTTTTCATATAAAATAAACACATTTTTATTCAGTTTAGAAGTTTTGGGGCTTTTTTTTTGGCTCCTGCGCTGCTGAAATCAGGGTGTCCCTTATTTCTATTTCTGAAAGGTGGAAACCCTAGATAATTGTGACTTTTGAATATAGGAGACCCATTTTGACCATGACCTTGTGAATTTATCCATTTGTAGCCGAAGTGAGAAAGTAATCCTTTCCATTTTATATAGTAGCTGGTATTCTAACAGTCTCCCTGGTCTCTCCCAGGACCGTCCCCCGTGTCCGGCCTCACCGTCTCCTCCAGGTCCTCCAGGTCCAGGTCCAGGTCAGGACCAGGACCTGGACCAGACCTGGTCCAGGTCCTGGTGGACCAGCTCATGTTCTAACGTCTCTCTGGTCTCCCAGGACCGTCCCCCGTGTCCGGCCTCACCGTCTCCTCCAGAACCTCCACCACCCTGGGAGTTTCCTGGCAGGCCGGGGCCGGCAGGACGCAGCGCTTCAGGCTGCAGCTAACGGAGCTAGCGCCGGGACTGGACCATGAACCGGGATCCAACCGGTCCGGTACGTCTGACCAGAACCTCTGTGTCAACTTTCTTTCTCTTTTTCTCTTTTTGCCATGCAATTTTCCCCACTTGAAAGGAATGTCTTTTAACTGGAATCCACTCAAATGACCCGACAGCTTTTCCTTTTCTTTCTTTTATTTTCAAGGTGCATAATCTATTCTTTACGGAAGAGTATTAGGGCCAGGCAGAGAAAAAAACATATTTGAGAAGGGAAGATTTTTTTTATTGTGCACTTTGAGAAAAAAGTCTAAATTTAGTGAATAAAGTCGAAATTTAGTGAATAAAGTCTAAATTTAGTGAATAAAGTCGAAATTTAGTGAATAAAGTCTAAATTTAGTGAATAAAGTCGAAATTTAGTGAATAAAGTCGAAATTTAGTGAATAAAGTCGAAATTTAGTGAATAAAGTCTAAATTTAGTGAATAAAGTCTAAATTTAGTGAATAAAGTCTAAATTTAGTGAATAAAGTCTAAATTTCGAGAATAAAGTCTAAATTTAGTGAATAAAGTCGAAATTTCGAGAATAAAGTCTAAATTTCGAGAATAAAGTCTAAATTTAGTGAATAAAGTCTAAATTTAGTGAATAAAGTCTAAATTTAGTGAATAAAGTCTAAATTTAGTGAATAAAGTCTAAATTTAGTGAATAAAGTCTAAATTTCGAGAATAAAGTCGAAATTTAGTGAATAAAGTCTAAATTTAGTGAATAAAGTCTAAATTTAGTGAATAAAGTCTAAATTTAGTGAATAAAGTCTAAATTTAGTGAATAAAGTCTAAATTTAGTGAATAAAGTCGAAATTTCGTGAATAAAGTCTAAATTTAGTGAATAAAGTCTAAATTTAGTGAATAAAGTCTAAATTTAGTGAATAAAGTCTAAATTTAGTGAATAAAGTCTAAATTTAGTGAATAAAGTCTAAATTTAGTGAATAAAGTCTAAATTTAGTGAATAAAGTCTAAATTTAGTGAATAAAGTCTAAATTTAGTGAATAAAGTCTAAATTTAGTGAATAAAGTCTAAATTTAGTGAATAAAGTCTAAATTTAGTGAATAAAGTCGAAATTTCGAGAATAAAGTCTAAATTTAGTGAATAAAGTCTAAATTTAGTGAATAAAGTCTAAATTTAGTGAATAAAGTCTAAATTTAGTGAATAAAGTCTAAATTTAGTGAATAAAGTCTAAATTTAGTGAATAAAGTCTAAATTTCGAGAATAAAGTCTAAATTTAGTGAATAAAGTCGAAATTTAGTGAATAAAGTCTAAATTTAGTGAATAAAGTCTAAATTTAGTGAATAAAGTCTAAATTTAGTGAATAAAGTCGAAATTTAGTGAATAAAGTCTAAATTTAGTGAATAAAGTCTAAATTTAGTGAATAAAGTCTAAATTTAGTGAATAAAGTCTAAATTTAGTGAATAAAGTCGAAATTTAGTGAATAAAGTCGAAATTTAGTGAATAAAGTCGAAATTTAGTGAATAAAGTCGAAATTTAGTGAATAAAGTCTAAATTTAGTGAATAAAGTCTAAATTTAGTGAATAAAGTCGAAATTTAGTGAATAAAGTCTAAATTTAGTGAATAAAGTCTAAATTTAGTGAATAAAGTCTAAATTTAGTGAATAAAGTCTAAATTTAGTGAATAAAGTCGAAATTTAGTGAATAAAGTCTAAATTTAGTGAATAAAGTCTAAATTTAGTGAATAAAGTCGAAATTTAGTGAATAAAGTCGAAATTTAGTGAATAAAGTCGAAATTTAGTGAATAAAGTCGAAATTTAGTGAATAAAGTCGAAATTTAGTGAATAAAGTCTAAATTTAGTGAATAAAGTCTAAATTTAGTGAATAAAGTCTAAATTTCGAGAATAAAGTCTAAATTTAGTGAATAAAGTCTAAATTTAGTGAATAAAGTCGAAATTTAGTGAATAAAGTCGAAATTTAGTGAATAAAGTCGAAATTTAGTGAATAAAGTCTAAATTTAGTGAATAAAGTCTAAATTTAGTGAATAAAGTCTAAATTTAGTGAATAAAGTCGAAATTTAGTGAATAAAGTCTAAATTTCGAGAATAAAGTCTAAATTTAGTGAATAAAGTCTAAATTTAGTGAATAAAGTCTAAATTTAGTGAATAAAGTCTAAATTTAGTGAATAAAGTCTAAATTTAGTGAATAAAGTCTAAATTTAGTGAATAAAGTCTAAATTTAGTGAATAAAGTCGAAATTTAGTGAATAAAGTCGAAATTTAGTGAATAAAGTCTAAATTTCGAGAATAAAGTCTAAATTTCGAGAATAAAGTCTAAATTTAGTGAATAAAGTCTAAATTTAGTGAATAAAGTCTAAATTTAGTGAATAAAGTCTAAATTTAGTGAATAAAGTCGAAATTTAGTGAATAAAGTCGAAATTTAGTGAATAAAGTCTAAATTTAGTGAATAAAGTCTAAATTTAGTGAATAAAGTCTAAATTTAGTGATTAAAGTCTAAATTTAGTGAATAAAGTCGAAATTTAGTGAATAAAGTCTAAATTTAGTGAATAAAGTCTAAATTTAGTGAATAAAGTCTAAATTTAGTGAATAAAGTCTAAATTTAGTGAATAAAGTCTAAATTTCGTGATTAAAGTCTAAATTTAGTGAATAAAGTCGAAATTTAGTGAATAAAGTCGAAATTTAGTGAATAAAGTCTAAATTTAGTGAATAAAGTCTAAATTTCGAGAATAAAGTCTAAATTTAGTGAATAAAGTCTAAATTTAGTGAATAAAGTCGAAATTTAGTGAATAAAGTCGAAATTTAGTGAATAAAGTCTAAATTTCGTGAATAAAGTCGAAATTTCGAGAATAAAGTCGAAATTTAGTGAATAAAGTCGAAATTTAGTGAATAAAGTCGAAATTTAGTGAATAAAGTCTAAATTTAGTGAATAAAGTCTAAATTTAGTGAATAAAGTCGAAATTTAGTGAATAAAGTCGAAATTTCGTGAATAAAGTCTAAATTTAGTGAATAAAGTCTAAATTTAGTGAATAAAGTCTAAATTTAGTGAATAAAGTCGAAATTTAGTGAATAAAGTCTAAATTTAGTGAATAAAGTCGAAATTTAGTGAATAAAGTCGAAATTTAGTGAATAAAGTCGAAATTTAGTGAATAAAGTCTAAATTTCGTGAATAAAGTCGAAATTTAGTGAATAAAGTCGAAATTTAGTGAATAAAGTCTAAATTTAGTGAATAAAGTCTAAATTTAGTGAATAAAGTCTAAATTTAGTGAATAAAGTCTAAATTTCGAGAATAAAGTCGAAATTTAGTGAATAAAGTCGAAATTTCGAGAATAAAGTCTAAATTTCGAGAATAAAGTCTAAATTTAGTGAATAAAGTCTAAATTTAGTGAATAAAGTCTAAATTTAGTGAATAAAGTCTAAATTTAGTGAATAAAGTCTAAATTTAGTGAATAAAGTCTAAATTTAGTGAATAAAGTCTAAATTTAGTGAATAAAGTCTAAATTTAGTGAATAAAGTCTAAATTTAGTGAATAAAGTCGAAATTTAGTGAATAAAGTCGAAATTTAGTGAATAAAGTCGAAATTTAGTGAATAAAGTCTAAATTTAGTGAATAAAGTCTAAATTTAGTGAATAAAGTCTAAATTTCGAGAATAAAGTCTAAATTTAGTGAATAAAGTCGAAATTTCGAGAATAAAGTCTAAATTTCGAGAATAAAGTCTAAATTTAGTGAATAAAGTCTAAATTTAGTGAATAAAGTCTAAATTTAGTGAATAAAGTCTAAATTTAGTGAATAAAGTCTAAATTTAGTGAATAAAGTCTAAATTTCGAGAATAAAGTCTAAATTTAGTGAATAAAGTCTAAATTTAGTGAATAAAGTCTAAATTTAGTGAATAAAGTCTAAATTTCGAGAATAAAGTCGAAATTTAGTGAATAAAGTCGAAATTTCGAGAATAAAGTCTAAATTTCGAGAATAAAGTCTAAATTTAGTGAATAAAGTCTAAATTTAGTGAATAAAGTCTAAATTTAGTGAATAAAGTCTAAATTTAGTGAATAAAGTCTAAATTTAGTGAATAAAGTCTAAATTTAGTGAATAAAGTCGAAATTTAGTGAATAAAGTCTAAATTTAGTGAATAAAGTCTAAATTTAGTGAATAAAGTCTAAATTTAGTGAATAAAGTCTAAATTTAGTGAATAAAGTCTAAATTTAGTGAATAAAGTCTAAATTTAGTGAATAAAGTCGAAATTTAGTGAATAAAGTCGAAATTTAGTGAATAAAGTCTAAATTTAGTGAATAAAGTCTAAATTTAGTGAATAAAGTCTAAATTTAGTGAATAAAGTCTAAATTTCGAGAATAAAGTCTAAATTTAGTGAATAAAGTCGAAATTTCGAGAATAAAGTCTAAATTTCGAGAATAAAGTCTAAATTTAGTGAATAAAGTCTAAATTTAGTGAATAAAGTCTAAATTTAGTGAATAAAGTCTAAATTTAGTGAATAAAGTCTAAATTTAGTGAATAAAGTCTAAATTTCGAGAATAAAGTCTAAATTTAGTGAATAAAGTCTAAATTTAGTGAATAAAGTCTAAATTTAGTGAATAAAGTCTAAATTTAGTGAATAAAGTCTAAATTTAGTGAATAAAGTCTAAATTTAGTGAATAAAGTCTAAATTTAGTGAATAAAGTCGAAATTTCGTGAATAAAGTCGAAATTTAGTGAATAAAGTCTAAATTTAGTGAATAAAGTCTAAATTTAGTGAATAAAGTCTAAATTTAGTGAATAAAGTCTAAATTTAGTGAATAAAGTCTAAATTTAGTGAATAAAGTCTAAATTTAGTGAATAAAGTCTAAATTTAGTGAATAAAGTCGAAATTTAGTGAATAAAGTCGAAATTTAGTGAATAAAGTCTAAATTTAGTGAATAAAGTCTAAATTTAGTGAATAAAGTCTAAATTTAGTGAATAAAGTCTAAATTTCGAGAATAAAGTCTAAATTTAGTGAATAAAGTCGAAATTTCGAGAATAAAGTCTAAATTTCGAGAATAAAGTCTAAATTTAGTGAATAAAGTCGAAATTTAGTGAATAAAGTCTAAATTTAGTGAATAAAGTCTAAATTTAGTGAATAAAGTCTAAATTTAGTGAATAAAGTCGAAATTTAGTGAATAAAGTCTAAATTTAGTGAATAAAGTCTAAATTTAGTGAATAAAGTCTAAATTTAGTGAATAAAGTCGAAATTTAGTGAATAAAGTCGAAATTTAGTGAATAAAGTCGAAATTTAGTGAATAAAGTCTAAATTTAGTGAATAAAGTCTAAATTTAGTGAATAAAGTCGAAATTTAGTGAATAAAGTCTAAATTTAGTGAATAAAGTCTAAATTTAGTGAATAAAGTCTAAATTTAGTGAATAAAGTCGAAATTTAGTGAATAAAGTCTAAATTTAGTGAATAAAGTCTAAATTTAGTGAATAAAGTCGAAATTTAGTGAATAAAGTCGAAATTTAGTGAATAAAGTCGAAATTTAGTGAATAAAGTCGAAATTTAGTGAATAAAGTCGAAATTTAGTGAATAAAGTCTAAATTTAGTGAATAAAGTCTAAATTTCGAGAATAAAGTCTAAATTTAGTGAATAAAGTCTAAATTTAGTGAATAAAGTCTAAATTTAGTGAATAAAGTCTAAATTTAGTGAATAAAGTCGAAATTTAGTGAATAAAGTCGAAATTTAGTGAATAAAGTCTAAATTTAGTGAATAAAGTCTAAATTTAGTGAATAAAGTCTAAATTTAGTGAATAAAGTCGAAATTTAGTGAATAAAGTCTAAATTTAGTGAATAAAGTCTAAATTTCGAGAATAAAGTCTAAATTTAGTGAATAAAGTCTAAATTTAGTGAATAAAGTCTAAATTTAGTGAATAAAGTCTAAATTTAGTGAATAAAGTCGAAATTTAGTGAATAAAGTCTAAATTTAGTGAATAAAGTCTAAATTTAGTGAATAAAGTCGAAATTTAGTGAATAAAGTCGAAATTTAGTGAATAAAGTCGAAATTTAGTGAATAAAGTCTAAATTTAGTGAATAAAGTCTAAATTTCGAGAATAAAGTCTAAATTTAGTGAATAAAGTCTAAATTTAGTGAATAAAGTCTAAATTTAGTGAATAAAGTCGAAATTTAGTGAATAAAGTCTAAATTTAGTGAATAAAGTCTAAATTTAGTGAATAAAGTCTAAATTTAGTGAATAAAGTCTAAATTTAGTGATTAAAGTCTAAATTTAGTGAATAAAGTCGAAATTTAGTGAATAAAGTCTAAATTTAGTGAATAAAGTCTAAATTTAGTGAATAAAGTCTAAATTTAGTGAATAAAGTCTAAATTTAGTGAATAAAGTCTAAATTTCGTGATTAAAGTCTAAATTTAGTGAATAAAGTCGAAATTTAGTGAATAAAGTCGAAATTTAGTGAATAAAGTCTAAATTTAGTGAATAAAGTCTAAATTTCGAGAATAAAGTCTAAATTTAGTGAATAAAGTCTAAATTTAGTGAATAAAGTCGAAATTTAGTGAATAAAGTCGAAATTTAGTGAATAAAGTCTAAATTTCGAGAATAAAGTCTAAATTTCGTGAATAAAGTCGAAATTTCGAGAATAAAGTCGAAATTTCGAGAATAAAGTCGAAATTTAGTGAATAAAGTCGAAATTTAGTGAATAAAGTCTAAATTTAGTGAATAAAGTCTAAATTTAGTGAATAAAGTCGAAATTTAGTGAATAAAGTCGAAATTTCGTGAATAAAGTCTAAATTTAGTGAATAAAGTCTAAATTTAGTGAATAAAGTCTAAATTTAGTGAATAAAGTCGAAATTTAGTGAATAAAGTCTAAATTTAGTGAATAAAGTCGAAATTTAGTGAATAAAGTCGAAATTTAGTGAATAAAGTCGAAATTTAGTGAATAAAGTCTAAATTTCGTGAATAAAGTCGAAATTTCGTGAATAAAGTCGAAATTTAGTGAATAAAGTCTAAATTTAGTGAATAAAGTCTAAATTTAGTGAATAAAGTCTAAATTTAGTGAATAAAGTCTAAATTTCGAGAATAAAGTCGAAATTTAGTGAATAAAGTCGAAATTTCGAGAATAAAGTCTAAATTTCGAGAATAAAGTCTAAATTTAGTGAATAAAGTCTAAATTTAGTGAATAAAGTCTAAATTTAGTGAATAAAGTCTAAATTTAGTGAATAAAGTCTAAATTTAGTGAATAAAGTCTAAATTTAGTGAATAAAGTCTAAATTTAGTGAATAAAGTCTAAATTTAGTGAATAAAGTCTAAATTTAGTGAATAAAGTCGAAATTTAGTGAATAAAGTCGAAATTTAGTGAATAAAGTCGAAATTTAGTGAATAAAGTCGAAATTTAGTGAATAAAGTCGAAATTTAGTGAATAAAGTCTAAATTTAGTGAATAAAGTCTAAATTTCGAGAATAAAGTCTAAATTTAGTGAATAAAGTCGAAATTTCGAGAATAAAGTCTAAATTTCGAGAATAAAGTCTAAATTTAGTGAATAAAGTCTAAATTTAGTGAATAAAGTCTAAATTTAGTGAATAAAGTCTAAATTTAGTGAATAAAGTCTAAATTTCGAGAATAAAGTCTAAATTTAGTGAATAAAGTCTAAATTTAGTGAATAAAGTCTAAATTTAGTGAATAAAGTCTAAATTTAGTGAATAAAGTCTAAATTTAGTGAATAAAGTCTAAATTTAGTGAATAAAGTCTAAATTTAGTGAATAAAGTCGAAATTTCGTGAATAAAGTCTAAATTTAGTGAATAAAGTCTAAATTTAGTGAATAAAGTCTAAATTTAGTGAATAAAGTCTAAATTTAGTGAATAAAGTCTAAATTTAGTGAATAAAGTCTAAATTTAGTGAATAAAGTCTAAATTTAGTGAATAAAGTCGAAATTTAGTGAATAAAGTCGAAATTTAGTGAATAAAGTCTAAATTTAGTGAATAAAGTCTAAATTTAGTGAATAAAGTCTAAATTTAGTGAATAAAGTCTAAATTTCGAGAATAAAGTCTAAATTTAGTGAATAAAGTCGAAATTTCGAGAATAAAGTCTAAATTTCGAGAATAAAGTCGAAATTTAGTGAATAAAGTCGAAATTTAGTGAATAAAGTCTAAATTTAGTGAATAAAGTCTAAATTTAGTGAATAAAGTCGAAATTTAGTGAATAAAGTCGAAATTTAGTGAATAAAGTCTAAATTTAGTGAATAAAGTCTAAATTTAGTGAATAAAGTCTAAATTTAGTGAATAAAGTCGAAATTTAGTGAATAAAGTCTAAATTTAGTGAATAAAGTCTAAATTTAGTGAATAAAGTCGAAATTTAGTGAATAAAGTCGAAATTTAGTGAATAAAGTCGAAATTTAGTGAATAAAGTCTAAATTTAGTGAATAAAGTCTAAATTTAGTGAATAAAGTCTAAATTTAGTGAATAAAGTCGAAATTTAGTGAATAAAGTCGAAATTTAGTGAATAAAGTCTAAATTTAGTGAATAAAGTCTAAATTTAGTGAATAAAGTCGAAATTTAGTGAATAAAGTCGAAATTTAGTGAATAAAGTCGAAATTTAGTGAATAAAGTCTAAATTTAGTGAATAAAGTCTAAATTTAGTGAATAAAGTCTAAATTTCGAGAATAAAGTCTAAATTTAGTGAATAAAGTCTAAATTTAGTGAATAAAGTCTAAATTTAGTGAATAAAGTCGAAATTTAGTGAATAAAGTCGAAATTTAGTGAATAAAGTCGAAATTTAGTGAATAAAGTCTAAATTTAGTGAATAAAGTCTAAATTTAGTGAATAAAGTCTAAATTTAGTGAATAAAGTCTAAATTTAGTGAATAAAGTCTAAATTTAGTGAATAAAGTCGAAATTTAGTGAATAAAGTCTAAATTTAGTGAATAAAGTCTAAATTTAGTGAATAAAGTCGAAATTTAGTGAATAAAGTCGAAATTTAGTGAATAAAGTCTAAATTTCGAGAATAAAGTCTAAATTTAGTGAATAAAGTCTAAATTTAGTGAATAAAGTCTAAATTTAGTGAATAAAGTCTAAATTTAGTGAATAAAGTCGAAATTTAGTGAATAAAGTCTAAATTTAGTGAATAAAGTCTAAATTTAGTGAATAAAGTCTAAATTTAGTGAATAAAGTCTAAATTTAGTGAATAAAGTCGAAATTTAGTGAATAAAGTCTAAATTTAGTGAATAAAGTCTAAATTTAGTGAATAAAGTCTAAATTTAGTGAATAAAGTCTAAATTTAGTGAATAAAGTCTAAATTTCGTGATTAAAGTCTAAATTTAGTGAATAAAGTCGAAATTTAGTGAATAAAGTCGAAATTTAGTGAATAAAGTCTAAATTTAGTGAATAAAGTCTAAATTTCGAGAATAAAGTCTAAATTTAGTGAATAAAGTCTAAATTTAGTGAATAAAGTCGAAATTTAGTGAATAAAGTCGAAATTTAGTGAATAAAGTCTAAATTTCGTGAATAAAGTCGAAATTTCGAGAATAAAGTCTAAATTTAGTGAATAAAGTCGAAATTTAGTGAATAAAGTCTAAATTTAGTGAATAAAGTCGAAATTTAGTGAATAAAGTCGAAATTTAGTGAATAAAGTCGAAATTTAGTGAATAAAGTCTAAATTTCGTGAATAAAGTCGAAATTTCGAGAATAAAGTCTAAATTTAGTGAATAAAGTCGAAATTTAGTGAATAAAGTCGAAATTTAGTGAATAAAGTCTAAATTTAGTGAATAAAGTCTAAATTTAGTGAATAAAGTCGAAATTTAGTGAATAAAGTCGAAATTTCGTGAATAAAGTCTAAATTTAGTGAATAAAGTCTAAATTTAGTGAATAAAGTCTAAATTTAGTGAATAAAGTCGAAATTTAGTGAATAAAGTCTAAATTTAGTGAATAAAGTCTAAATTTAGTGAATAAATTCTAAATTTAGTGAATAAAGTCGAAATTTAGTGAATAAAGTCGAAATTTAGTGAATAAATTCTAAATTTAGTGAATAAAGTCTAAATTTAGTGAATAAAGTCGAAATTTAGTGAATAAAGTCGAAATTTCGTGAATAAAGTCTAAATTTAGTGAATAAAGTCTAAATTTAGTGAATAAAGTCGAAATTTAGTGAATAAAGTCGAAATTTCGTGAATAAAGTCTAAATTTAGTGAATAAAGTCTAAATTTAGTGAATAAAGTCGAAATTTAGTGAATAAAGTCTAAATTTAGTGAATAAAGTCTAAATTTAGTGAATAAAGTCGAAATTTAGTGAATAAAGTCTAAATTTAGTGAATAAAGTCTAAATTTAGTGAATAAATTCTAAATTTAGTGAATAAAGTCGAAATTTAGTGAATAAAGTCTAAATTTAGTGAATAAAGTCGAAATTTAGTGAATAAAGTCTAAATTTAGTGAATAAAGTCTAAATTTAGTGAATAAATTCTAAATTTAGTGAATAAAGTCGAAATTTAGTGAATAAAGTCTAAATTTAGTGAATAAAGTCTAAATTTAGTGAATAAAGTCGAAATTTCGAGAATAAAGTCGAAATTTCGAGAATAAAGTCTAAATTTAGTGAATAAAGTCTAAATTTCGTGATTAAAGTCTAAATTTAGTGATTAAAGTCTAAATTTAGTGAATAAAGTCTAAATTTAGTGAATAAAGTCTAAATTTAGTGAATAAAGTCTAAATTTCGAGAATAAAGTCTAAATTTAGTGAATAAAGTCTAAATTTAGTGAATAAAGTCTAAATTTCGTGATTAAAGTCTAAATTTCGAGAATAAAGTCTAAATTTAGTGAATAAAGTCTAAATTTCGTGATTAAAGTCTAAATTTCGAGAATAAAGTCTAAATTTAGTGAATAAAGTCTAAATTTAGTGAATAAAGTCTAAATTTCGTGATTAAAGTCTAAATTTCGTGAATAAAGTCTAAATTTAGTGAATAAAGTCTAAATTTCGTGATTAAAGTCTAAATTTCGAGAATAAAGTCTAAATTTAGTGAATAAAGTCTAAATTTAGTGAATAAAGTCTAAATTTAGTGAATAAAGTCTAAATTTAGTGAATAAAGTCTAAATTTAGTGAATAAAGTCGAAATTTCGAGAATAAAGTTGAAATACAATTTTGAGAAAAAAGTCGAAATGTCGAGAAAAAAGTCAACATTTTGACTTTATTCTTGAAATTTTATTTCAACATTAATCTCGACATTTCGACTTATTTCAACTTTTTTCTCGAAGTGCACAATAAAAAAAAAATCTTCCCCTCTCAAATATTATTTTCTCCTACATGGCCCTGATACTCTTGCGTAATTCTTTGCCATTAGTTGAAAAACCTTTCAATCAAACACACAAAAAGAAAATGTTTAAATTCTGTACATAATTCAAATTACTATAATAGGAAATAAGCATACAAAATACGAGATAAGTGCAGAAAATACCATAAAATAAACACCTAAATAAATAAATAAATAAATACTGTGAAACCCAAACCTTAACATTAAATTGCAAATTTACAAATAAAGTTACCCATTTTTCAATTATTTTAGCATGTTGTCAGGTAAGTATGAATTTCACTTCTTTTTAATATTTATTGTCAGTCTGTTTTTTTAGCATGTTTCAGGTAAGTATGAACTAATTTTAACATGAATTATTCTTTTAAACATGAATTATTTTATTTAACCTTAATTATATTTTCGGTCAAATTTTAATTAATACAATGAAATTACATTTAAAGAATGAAATTGAATATTAAAGTATGAAAATACTCGAATCATGCTATAAATTAAGTAAATTAAATTTCCTAATAGCATAACAACTTTGAAGATAATAGTGAAATACTTTAGATGTCTCAATATAATAAGTACAAACTGTCTATTTACACTACATATCATTATAATTTAATGATAAGCAATCAGAAATCAACACACGTGCATCAAACATTTCACAAGCCACTCGTAGCCGGGCAACCAACCCTGTGGCTAAGCTAACGCTAACCAGTGCTTTAAAGCGACACTACGTAACTTTTCCACCTTAATATCATATTTCATCATCATCATTGTGATGGAACATCAACTTCCAACAGGTTTAATGAACCTCTGTCATGATCTGAGGGGTCTGTATCTCCTTCACTGGCACTATGTAACTATGAGGAGCATGGTAGGAACCCTGCCACACTAAAAAACTACAAATCGTTACGACTTTGACTGCTTTACGGCATACGTCACTTCCCCCTCCTTCCCGATTCGCAGTCGAGACGAAAATGGGCGGGGCGTGGAGCGCAGCTCCGCAGAAGCTGCTGCTGCGTTGTGGCTGCAGCAGCTCCACACAACAGACGTGGGGAAAAGATCCTAATGGTTTAACTTTTCACCGGTTTCCTGCTCGGAGGCAGAACCACGCAGGCCAAGTATCTGATATAACGGAGTAAAAGAGTGAAAGAGCCGTCGGCTCGCTTTGGATCGCGGCTGTAACGACCAAACACACAGTAAAGCCTGAATTATGGTTCTGCGTTAGATCGACGCAGACCTACGGCGTAGGGTACGTGGCGACGCGCAACGTACGGTGCGTGTCGCCGCGTACCCTACGCCGTAGGCTCTGCGTCGATTTAACGCAGAACCATAATCAGCCTTAAACCACAAACACTCACACAGACCGGGTCGGATCAAAACACGGGTTTTATTCCCCACTTCTCCAGCTAAACGCAGTTGCTGGCCAGCTCTCTGCGGTGCAATTAACCCCAATCTTCAGATAAAACTAGTTTGTTGAGGAAAAAATATTAACTCTTATTTGTAGCTGCAGAGGAAAAAAATTATCTCACGAGGAAAACAAAAATATTGCTCACGCCTCGCTCGGAGCCTCTTCAACATAATATGGCAGTCAAAAAAAAAGAAAAGAGAAGTAAAAGGGATACAAAACATGTACTGTATGTTGTACTATTATACACATTTATTGAAACACATGGGTCTTCAGTAATGATTTCATATGGATCCACACCGTTAATAATCATTATTTTCTCCATATACCGCTCCCTGGCTTCCTTGTTTAAGGTTCCCGGTAAATTCCAGTTCCTTTCCAGCAGTTTAACATCTTTTTTTTGCGTTCCTTCTGTTCACTTGGTGAAACAGAAAAAGCGTCCCGTGTTCTCTCATCAAAACAAATGCAGCGACGGGACAGGAGTTTTCTGGCAGTACGCGCTGGTGCTCATGGGAAACGTAGTGTTCTTTCTGGTAAAACACTACCGATTTTGTCCACAAGATGCCGCCAAACTCAGAAAAGCTGAAAGTTACGTTGTGCTGCTTTAAGTGGGAAAAAATAAGTGCCGGTACTCTCCCCCTCCAGTCATACAAATATGGGACTATGTAAATTTGTGTATATACATATATATATATATATATATATATATATATACATATATATATATATATATATATATATATATATATATATATATATATATATATATATATATATATATGTATACTATGCTTTACTATGCTTTACTATGTAAATTTGTGTATATACATATATATATATATACATATATATATATATATATATATATATATATATATATACATATATATATATATATATATATATACATATATATATATATATATATATATATATATATATATATATATATATATATATATATGTATACTATGCTTTACTATGCTTTACTATGTAAATTTGTGTATATACATATATATATATATATACATATATATATATATATATATATATATATATATATATATATATATATATATATATATATATATATGTATATATATATATATATATATATATGTATATACACAAATTTACATAGTAAAGCATAGTATACATATATATATATATATATATATATATATATATATATATATATATATATATATATATATATATATATATATATATATATATATATATATATATATGTATATACACAAATTTACATAGTAAAGCATAGTATACATATATATATATATATATATATATATATATATATATATATATATATATATATATATATATATATATATATATATGTATATACACAAATTTACATAGTAAAGCATAGTATACATATATATATATATATATATATATATATATATATATATATATATATATATATATATATATATATATATATATATATATATATATATATATATATATATATATATATATATATATGTATATATATATATTAAACCCTCCCACTCTGTTAAAAACCTCCTGTGTTTACCTTCATACTTCCGTTTGGCCGTGCATTTTGTCCCTCCAAGTTATTTCCGTCACAACCACAAGCGCGTCCGTATAGCTCAACGGGATGAGCAGGCGACTTACGTACAGCGAACGCGGGTTCGCGCCTTTACGTCTGTACGGCAAGCTTTGAGCATCAAAACACCTTAATCAACAAATCCAACCTGTAGACTTTGGGGAGATCGGGGGGAGTTACTGTATGTTACTGATGGGGAATCTGGGAAGAACAGTACCGGTACGCGCCGCACACAGTAAATAATTTCCGGTACGCTGATGGGTACAATTTAGAAGTACTGCGTACCGCTCCGTACCGACCCACTTAAAGCACTGACGCTAACACTAACACAAGCAATCTGCAAATTCTCTGTTCAGCATCTTACCGGCTGCCTCTCTGGTGTTTGTAGACGCTCTGTCTCTGCATGGGCTCACCACAGAGTTCAGATTTACCGAGACAGTCTCAGCCTGCCGCTGTATGCCGCCAGCATACCTGTGTTGCTCTGCCAGCATACCTGTGTTGCTCTGCCAGCATACCTGTGTTGCTCTGCCAGCATACCTGTGTTGCTCTGCCAGCATACCTGTGTTGCTCTGCCAGCATACCTGTGTTTCTCTGCCAGCATACCTGTGTTGCTCTGCCTGCATACCTGTGTTGCTCTGCCTGCATACCTGTGTTGCTCTGCCAGCATACCTGTGTTGCTCTGCCAGCATACCTGTGTTGCTCTGCCTGCATACCTGTGTTGCTCTGCCAGCATACCTGTGTTGCTCTGCCAGCATACCTGTGTTGTTCTGCCAGCATACCTGTGTTGCTCTGCCTGCATACCTGTGTTGCTCTGCCTGCATACCTGTGTTGCTCTGCCTGCATACCTGTGTTGCTCTGCCTGCATACCTGTGTTGCTCTGCCTGCATACCTGTGTTGCTCTGCCTGCATACCTGTGTTGCTCTGCCAGCATACCTGTGTTGCTCTGCCAGCATACCTGTGTTGCTCTGCCTGCATACCTGTGTTGCTCTGCCAGCATACCTGTGTTGCTCTGCTAGCATACCTGTGTTGCTCTGCCTGCATACCTGTGTTGCTCTGCCAGCATACCTGTGTTGCTCTGCTAGCATACCTGTGTTGCTCTGCCTGCATACCTGTGTTGCTCTGCCAGCATACCTGTGTTGCTCTGCCTGCATACCTGTGTTGCTCTGCCTGCATACCTGTGTTGCTCTGCCAGCATACCTGTGTTGCTCTGCTAGCATACCTGTGTTGCTCTGCTAGCATACCTGTGTTGCTCTGCCATCATACCTGTGTTGCTCTGCCTGCATACCTGTGTTGCTCTGCCAGCATACCTGTGTTGCTCTGCCAGCATACCTGTGTTGCTCTGCCTGCATACCTGTGTTGCTCTGCCTGCATACCTGTGTTGCTCTGCCTGCATACCTGTGTTGCTCTGCCAGCATACCTGTGTTGCTCTGCCTGCATACCTGTGTTGCTCTGCCTGCATACCTGCATACCTGTGTTGCTCTGCCTGCATACCTGTGTTGCTCTGCCTGCATACCTGTGTTGCTCTGCCAGAATACCTGTGTTGCTCTGCCAGCATACCTGTGTTGCTCTGCCTGCATACCTGTGTTGCTCTGCCAGAATACCTGTGTTGCTCTGCCAGCATACCTGTGTTGCTCTGCCAGCATACCTGTGTTGCTCTGCCAGCATACCTGTGTTGCTCTGCCTGCATACCTGTGTTGCTCTGCCAGCATACCTGTGTTGCTCTGCCTGCATACCTGTGTTGCTCTGCCAGCATACCTGTGTTGCTCTGCCAGCATACCTGTGTTGCTCTGCCTGCATACCTGTGTTGCTCTGCCAGCATACCTGTGTTGCTCTGCCTGTGATGATGTGTGTCGCTTCTTTTACTGTCCGGGCAGCAACTGGGCAAGAGTTCCTCTTCCGGTTTTTTGTAGTTCTTTTGCAGATTTTTGTAGTTCTTTTGCAGTCCTTTGTGTTTGCACTCATTTAACTTTGGTTTGACTTGACACTCTGGGAGAACCTCCTGACCTTCTCCTGACCCCTAACCTCTGACCTTCTCCTGACCCCTAACCTCTGACCTTCTCCTGACCTCCTGACCTCTGACCTTCTCCTGACCTCTGCAGGTCTGCTGAGGAACCAGACGCTAGGCAGCACCACCACCCACCACCTGCTGGACGGCCTGACGCCGGGGCGGCGCTACAACGTTACCGTGGTAACGGAGGCCGGAGGCCTGAGGAGCAGCAGGACCATCCAGGCCCAGACAGGTTAGTAGAAGTTAAGCTACAACGTTACCGTGGTAACGGAGGCCCAGACAGGTTAGTAGAAGTTAAGCTACAACGTTACCGTGGTAACGGAGGGTTAGACAGGTTAGTAGAAGTTAAGCTACAACGTTACCGTGGTAACGGAGGTCCAGACAGGTTAGTAGAAGTTAAGCTACAACGTTACCGTGGTAACGGAGGTCCAGACAGGTTAGTAGAAGTTAAGCTACAACGTTACCGTGGTAACGGAGGTCCAGACAGGTTAGTAGAAGTTAAGCTACAACGTTACCGTGGTAACGGAGGTCCAGACAGGTTAGTAGAAGTTAAGCTACAACGTTACCGTGGTAACGGAGGCCCAGACAGGTTAGTAGAAGTTAAGCTACAACGTTACCGTGGTAACGGAGGTCCAGACAGGTTAGTAGAAGTTAAGCTACAACGTTACCGTGGTAACGGAGGTCCAGACAGGTTAGTAGAAGTTAAGCTACAACGTTACCATGGTAACGGAGGCTCAGACAGGTTAGTAGAAGTTAAGCTACAACGTTACCGTGGTAACGGAGGGTTAGTAGAAGTTAAGCTACAACGTTACCGTGGTAACGGAGGCTCAGACAGGTTAGTAGAAGTTAAGCTACAACGTTACCGTGGTAACGGAGGCCCAGACAGGTTAGTAGAAGTTAAGCTACAACGTTACCGTGGTAACGGAGGCCCAGACAGGTTAGTAGAAGTTAAGCTACAACGTTACCGTGGTAACGGAGGCCCAGACAGGTTAGTAGAAGTTAAGCTACAACGTTACCGTGGTAACGGAGGGTTAGTAGAAGTTAAGCTACAACGTTACCGTGGTAACAGAGGGTTAGTAGAAGTTAAGCTACAACGTTACCGTGGTAACAGAGGGTTAGTAGAAGTTAAGCTACAACGTTACCGTGGTAACGGAGGCCCAGACAGGTTAGTAGAAGTTAAGCTACAACGTTACCGTGGTAACGGAGGCTCAGACAGGTTAGTAGAAGTTAAGCTACAACGTTACCGTGGTAACGGAGGGTTAGTAGAAGTTAAGCTACAACGTTACCGTGGTAACGGAGGTCCAGACAGGTTAGTAGAAGTTAAGCTACAACGTTACCGTGGTAACGGAGGTCCAGACAGGTTAGTAGAAGTTAAGCTACAACGTTACCGTGGTAACGGAGGCCCAGACAGGTTAGTAGAAGTTAAGCTACAACGTTACCGTGGTAACGGAGGTCCAGACAGGTTAGTAGAAGTTAAGCTACAACGTTACCGTGGTAACGGAGGCCCAGACAGGTTAGTAGAAGTTAAGCTACAACGTTACCGTGGTAACGGAGGCCCAGACAGGTTAGTAGAAGTTAAGCTACAACGTTACCGTGGTAACGGAGGTCCAGACAGGTTAGTAGAAGTTAAGCTACAACGTTACCGTGGTAACGGAGGGTTAGTAGAAGTTAAGCTACAACGTTACCGTGGTAACGGAGGGTTAGTAGAAGTTAAAGCAGCACAACGTAACTTTCAGGTTTTCTGAGTTTGGCGGCATCTTGTGGACAAAATCGGTAGTGTTTTACCAGAAAGAACACTACGTTTCCCATGAGCACCAGCGCGTACAGCCGGAAAACTCCTGTCCCGTCGCTGCATTTGTTTTGATGAGAGAAGACAGGACGCTTTTCTGTTTCACCAAGTGAACAGAAGGAACGCAAAAAAAAGATGTTAAACTGCTGGAAAGGAACTGGAATTTACCGGGAACCTTAAACAAGGAAGCCAGGGAGCGGGATATGGAGAAAATAATGATTATTAACGGTCTGGATCCATATGAAATCCCTAAGAGATCCCTGAATCCCTGAAGAGATATGTGTTTCAATAAATGTGTATAATAGTACAACATACAGTACATGTTTTGTATCACTCTTACTTCTCTTTTCTTTTTTTTGACTGCCATATTATGTTGAAGAGGCTCCGAGGCGTGAGCAATATTTTTGTTTTCCTCGTGAGATTATTTTTTCCTCTGCAGCTACAAATAGAGTATTTTTTTTTTTTATCTGAAGATTGGGGTTAATTGCACCGCAGAGAGCTGGCCAGCAACTGCGTTTAGCTGGAGAAGTGGGGAATAAAACCCGTGTTTTGATCCGACTTGGTCTGTGTGAGTGTTTGTGGTTTAAGGCTGTTTATGGTTCTGCGTTAAATCGACGCAGAGCCTACGGCGTAGGGTACGCGGCGACACACACCGTACGTTGCGTGTCGCAACGTACCCTACGCCGTAGGTCTGCGTCGATTTAACGCAGAACCATAAATCAGGCTTTACTGTGTGTTTGGTCGTTACAGCCGCGATCCAACCGAGCCGACGACTCTTTCACTCTTTTACTCTGTTATCTCAGATACTTGGCCTCCGTGGTTCTGCCTCCGAGCAGGAAAGCGGTGAAAAGTTAAACCATTAGGATCTTTTCCCCACGTCTGTTGTGTGGAGCTGCTGCAGCCACAACGCAGCAACAGGTTCTGCGGAGCTCTGAGCTCCACGCCCCGCCCATTTTCGTCTCGACTGCGAATCGGGAAGGAGGGGGAAGTGACGTATGCCGTAAAGCAGTCAAAGTCGTAACGATTTGTAGTTTTTTAGTGTGGCAGGGTTCCTACCATGCTCCTCAAAGTTACATAGTACCAGTGAAGGTGATACAGACCCCTCAGACCATGACAGAGGTTCATTAAACCTGTTGGAAGTTGATGTTCCATCACAATGACTCTGGAAATATGATATTAAGGTGGAAAAGTTACGTAGTGTCGCTTTAAGCTACAACGTTACCGTGGTAACGGAGGTCCAGACAGGTTAGTAGAAGTTAGTTATAGTAGAAGTTATTAGTTAGTAAAGTTGTAGTAAAGTAGTAAAACTCCGTTGTCCCCCCTGTTGTCCCTCCCGTCCTCCCCCCCGTCGTCCCGCAGCGCCGGCCTCCGTCTCCAACGTCACCCAGGACGGCAACAGCAGCACCAGCCTCCTGTTGTCATGGCGACGGCCCGACGGAGACGTGGACACGCTAACCGTCTCCGTCTCCGTCAACGACTCCTCCGTCTGGGAGACGACGCTCCCGCCCGACGCCACGGACGCTAACGTGGACCAGCTGACGCCCGGATCGGCCTATCGGGTCACGGTGACGTCACGCAGCGGAAACCTGAGCAGCCAATCAGAGCTGGCCGTCCGGACCGGTGAGTCGTTTTTAATTTATTTATTTACCGTATTTTCTGGACTATAAGCCGCTACTTTTCCATAGGTTTTCAACCATGCAGCTTATACAAAGGTGCAGCTATTCTGTGGATTTTTCTTCCACCACTAGGGGGCGCTCTAACCAGAATTAGAATCAAAACTAAGACAAATAAATGCAAAGAAGAATACGCTACTTCTTCTTCAGCAGATAGAAGTAGAAGCAGATTTCAAACAGATAAATAGATAACTTTCGACATTTCGACTTTTTTCTAGACATCTTGACTTTTTTTCTCGACATTTTGACTTTTTTTTTTCGACATTTTGACTTTTTTTCTCAAAATTTTGACTTTTTTTCCTCAAAATTTTGACTTTTTTCTCGACATCTTGACTTTTTTCTCGACATTTCGACTTTTTTCTCAAAATTTCGACTTTTTTCTCAAAATTTCAACTTTTTTTTCTCCACATTTCGGTAAATGCTCGGGGCGCTCTAACTGGAATTAGAATCAAAACTAAGACAAATAAATGCAAAGAAGAATACACTACTTCTTCTTTAGCAGATAGAAGTAGAAGCAGATTTCAAACAGATAAATAGATAAATAAATAGCGATTATTTTCTCTTGGTTCTGTCCCGTTTTAATCAGTAAAGTTGCTGCCGTGTTAAAAGAAACTGTTAGGAAAGATCTATTTAGGTACAAACATGTACATCATTTACAGTTCAAAATCCTTCTGTACATGTAGTAAATATCTAATCTAACAACATAAATATCTGATCTAACAACAGAAATATCTGCGGCTAAATATCTTTTTGTTTTAACTAGAGCGGATGCGGTTTATATGCAGGTGCGGCTTATAGTCCAGAAAATATGGTATTTCAAAACAGGGACGGTGCACAATAAGACATTAATCTGGTACAAGAGAATCTGCATCGTTCCAGGTTGTAGAAACTTGCTGTTTTCCACCTGTAGTCGCTGGGCAGGTTGATGGAACATTACATAAACATTAGTATAGAAAAAGAACAAATAAGTAAAAGAGCAGAGCAAAGCAAAGACACAATAGATAAATAGATAAATAAAACAACAGAGCAGGATCTGTCAGATGTTTGGCAGATTTAAAGCTAGGCTGCCGCCCCGACACACACACTTGTCGTGACGGGAACCAACGCTGAGTAACACATTTGTTCAGGGGGGGAGCTGCAGCATTATGGGTCATTTTAAAAAGTAAGCAGACATTTGAGTGCTTTTTCAGATTTTCAAAGTTTAAATGGCAGCGACGTGGTTTTTTATCATGGATTTTTAGGGAACATTTGTATAATAATTCAAGTGGTTTTAGAACAGTTTTATTTGAGACCAGCTTTTAATACAATATAAAAAGCGTGGTATAATCCTAGCATTCAGATACAGACTGGAGCCTCAACTGGGAGTGAATCCCTTATGTATCTGAAGTTAGCAAGATTACATTTCACTGTGTTTCTCATCTGCATACATTATTATACTGACTATATATAACAGTATCATCTGCATACAGTGTTATGTTACTATATATAACAGTATCGTCTGCATACATTATTATACTGACTGTATATAACAGTATCGTCTGCATACATTATTATACTGACTATATATAACAGTATCGTCTGCATACATTATTATACTGACTGTATATAACAGTATCGTCTGCATACATTATTATACTGACTGTATATAACAGTATCGTCTGCATACATTATTATGTTACTATATATAACAGTATCGTCTGCATACATTATTATGTTACTATATATAACAGTATCGTCTGCATACATTATTATTTTACTATATATAACAGTATCGTCTGCATACATTATTATACTGACTATATATAACAGTATCGTCTGCATACATTATTATACTGACTATATATAACAGTATCGTCTGCATACATTATTATACTGACTATATATAACAGTATCGTCTGCATACATTATTATACTGACTATATATAACAGTATCGTCTGCATACATTATTATACTGACTATATATAACAGTATCGTCTGCATACATTATTATACTGACTATATATAACAGTATCGTCTGCATACATTATTATACTGACTATATATAACAGTATCGTCTGCATACATTATTATGTTACTATATATAACAGTATCGTCTGCATACATTATTATTAATGACTATATATAACAGTATCGTCTGCATACATTATTATGTTACTATATATAA
The DNA here is from genome assembly GCF_033807715.1 of Cololabis saira. NCBI lineage: Eukaryota > Metazoa > Chordata > Actinopteri > Beloniformes > Belonidae > Cololabis > Cololabis saira. Next base: position 2,871,061 of record NC_084609.1, read on the forward strand.
CAGTATCGTCTGCATACATTATTATACTGACTATATATAACAGTATCGTCTGCATACATTATTATACTGACTATATATAACAGTATCGTCTGCATACATTATTATACTGACTATATATAACAGTATCATCTGCATACATTATTATACTGACTATATATAACAGTATCGTCTGCATACATTATTATGTTACTATATATAACAGTATCGTCTGCATACATTATTATGTTACTATATATAACAGTATCGTCTGCATACATTATTATACTGACTATATATAACAGTATCGTCTGCATACATTATTATACTGACTATATATAACAGTATCGTCTGCATACATTATTATGTTACTATATATAACAGTATCGTCTGCATACATTATTATACTGACTATATATAACAGTATCGTCTGCATACATTATTATACTGACTGTATATAACAGTATCGTCTGCATACATTATTATACTGACTATATATAACAGTATCGTCTGCATACATTATTATGTTACTATATATAACAGTATCGTCTGCATACATTATTATGTTACTATATATAACAGTATCGTCTGCATACATTATTATGTTACTATATATAACAGTATCGTCTGCATACATTATTATACTGACTATATATAACAGTATCGTCTGCATACATTATTATACTGACTATATATAACAGTATCGTCTGCATACATTATTATACTGATTGTATATAACAGTATCGTCTGGATACATTATTATACTGACTATATATAACAGTATCGTCTGCATACATTATTATACTGACTATATATAACAGTATCGTCTGCATACATTATTATACTGACTATATATAACAGTATCGTCTGCATACATTATTATGTTACTATATATAACAGTATCGTCTGCATACATTATTATACTGACTATATATAACAGTATCATCTGCATACATTATTATACTGACTATATATAACAGTATCGTCTGCATACATTATTATACTGACTGTATATAACAGTATCGTCTGCATACATTATTATACTGACTATATATAACAGTATCGTCTGCATACATTATTATACTGACTATATATAACAGTATCGTCTGCATACATTATTATACTGACTATATATAACAGTATCGTCTGCATACATTATTATGTTACTATATATAACAGTATCGTCTGCATACATTATTATACTGACTATATATAACAGTATCGTCTGCATACATTATTATACTGACTATATATAACAGTATCGTCTGCATACAGTGTCATGACTGTATATGGGTCAATGACGAATAAGGATTTTTAACAGGTCAATTTTAAAATAATAAAAAAAAGAATATATATATATATTGCAGTATTTCATTAAGAATGTTGTGTACACATAAATTCATATAAAAACTTTAAATTAAGGGATTTCAGAGTTTTTTGTCAAGATGAATTGGCACTAGCCTTAAAAAAAGTCATGTGGTGCAGACATGATTCATATTAAAATTAATTTCCTTAACATCTTGACATCTTTTTTTTACAAGTTTTCAGTATTTTACAAAAATGGTTGTTTTTTTAATGTTCGCGCCACCTGATATTTCATAAAATGGACATAATCAGTCAAACTTTGTTTGTATATTATGTTGGAAATATAAATACAAATGTGTTGCAATCTTATACAGGACTATAAGACACTTCAGAAATCATGCCAGATAGAAGAAAATTGATTTAAATACATTTAGAGTCCTGGTCGGACGGTTGCACCACATGACATTTTGATGCTTAAAACAACAACAAAATCCCAGATAACTAGAATTTTTTCATATGTGGGACAGGTAGGTCATATATCTGGTATTTTATTATCAATTTAAACCTTTTTTGAATTGAAAAAAAATCTGTTTTTGAGAAAATATAGTCGTCACGTCATTGACCCATTTAACAGTATCGTCTGCAAACATTATTATGCTGACATCATCACACATGGAAGGCAGGTCATTTATGCTAAAAAGTAATGGCCCCCAGATTGGCCCTTGTGGTTCACCATGTGTACAAGCTTTAAATGGAGAGAGTGTATTGTTTCCATGGTGACGTCACCAAGGAGTCCCAGCTGTTTCCTGTTCCCTCCTGCTGGTCCTGACTCCGCCCCCGTCTCCGCCCCCTCAGCCCCAGCCCCGCCCACCCTCCTCTCCCTAGGCCCCTCCCCCTCCGGTGACCTCATCCTGAGGTGGGCGTGGCCCGCCGGCCGCTGGGACGGGCTCCGGCTGGTGGTGACGGACGGAGACCGGCAGGTGTTAGCCGCGGAGCTGGAACCGCTAGCCAGGAACTACAGCGTCCCGGGAACCGTGCTAACGCCGGGACGGACGTACCGCGCTGAGCTAACGGCAGCTAGCGGGGGCCTGACGGCGGCTAGCAGCTGCTACGGAGCCACAGGTCAGTTCTGACGGCTAGCATCACGGCGTTAGCACAGTTTGTGCATGTTTGCAGGCCGGAGCTTCAGGAGCTGCTTTTATTATGAAATTAATCCTCACAGGCTTTTATTATGAAATTAATCCTCACAGGCTTTTATTATGAAATAACTCCTCACAGGCTTTTATTATGAAATGACTTCTCACAGGCTTTTATTATGAAATAACTCCTCACAGGCTTTTATTGTGACATGAATCCTCACAGGCTTTTATTTTGAAATAACTCCTCACAGGCTTTTATTGTGAAATAACTCCTCACAGGCTTTTATTATGAAATGACTCCTCACAGGCTTTTATTATGAAATTAATCCTCACAGGCTTTTATTATGAAATGACTCCACACAGGCTTTTATTGTGAAATAACTCCTCACAGGCTTTTATTGTGAAATAACTCCTCACAGGCTTTTATTATGAAATGACTCCTCACAGGCTTTTATTGTGAAATAACTCCTCACAGGCTTTTATTATGAAATAACTCCTCACAGGCTTTTATTGTGAAATAACTCCACGCAGGCTTTTATTATGAAATGACTCCTCACAGGCTTTTATTATGAAATGACTCCACGCAGGCTTTTATTATGAAATGACTCCATGCAGGCTTTTATTATGAAATGACCACGCAGGCTTTTATTGTGAAATTACTCCACACAGGCTTTTATTGTGAAATGACTCCACACAGGCTTTTATTGTGAAATGACTCCACACAGGCTTTTATTGTGAAATGACTGAGCCCCTTCCACGTGTTAGCCCCTCCCCTCACCTGATTTAAGCTCCTCCCCTCACCTGTATTAAGCCCCTCCCCTCACCTGATTTAAGCCCCTCCCCTCTCACCTGTATTAAGCCCCTCCTCTCACCTGATTTAAGCCCCTCCCCTCACCTGTATAAGCCCCTCCCCTCTCACCTGTATTAAGCCCCTCCTCTCACCTGATTTAAGCCCCTCCCCTCACCTGTATAAGCCCCTCCCCTCACCTGTATAAGCCCCTCCCCTCACCTGTATAAGCCCCTCCCCTCACCTGTATAAGCCCCTCCCCTCACCTGTATTAAGCCCCTCCCCTTTTCCCCCCAGCTCCCGCCCCGGTCTGGAACCTCCACATCCAACACTCGGACGAGACGTCCCTCAGCGCCATGTGGAGCCACGCCCCCTCCGGGTCACGTGACGGCTACGTCCTCACCATTCGCCACGGTAACGGAGACTCCGCCTCCCGCTGGAAGATGAGGTTAAACCAGGGGTCGCCAACCGCGGCTCTAGAGCCACATGCGGCTCTAGAGCCACATGTGGCTCTAGAGCTTTAGCGCCGCCCTAGTGGCTCCTGGAGCTTTTTCAAAAATGTTTGACCTTTTTTTTGCTTTTTTTCTTCTTTTTTCTCTTTTTTTCTTTTTCACTTTTTTTTCCTTTTTTCTTTTTTCTTCTTTTTTTCCCTTTTTTCTTTCCTTTTTAATCTCAAATTTAAACTTTTTTCTCAACATTTCAACTTTTTTCTCGAAATTTTGACTTTTTTCTCGACATTTCGACTTTTTTCTCGACATTTCGACTTTTTTTTCGACATTTCAACTTTTTTCTTGAAATTTCAACTTTTTTCTCAACAATCAACTTTTTTCTTGACATTTCAACTTTTTCTTCAACATTTCAACTTTTTTCTCAACATTTCAACTTTTTTCTCGACATTTCGACTTTTTTTCTCGACATTTCAACTTTTTTCTTGACATTTCAACTTTTTTCTCGACATTTCAACTTTTTTCTCGACATTTCGACTTTTTTTCTCAACATTTCAACTTTTTTCTCAACATTTCAACTTTTTTCTCGACATTTCAACTTTTTTCTCAACATTTCAACTTTTTTCTCGACATTTCGACTTTTTTTCTCGACATTTCGACTTTTTTTCTCGACATTTCAACTTTTTTCTTGACATTTCAACTTTTTTCTCAACATTTCAACTTTTTTCTCGACATTTCAACTTTTTTCTCAACATTTCAACTTTTTTCTCGACATTTCGACTTTTTTTCTCGACATTTCGACTTTTTTTCTCGACATTTCAACTTTTTTCTCGACATTTCAACTTTTTTCTCAACATTTCAACTTTTTTCTCGACATTTCAACTTTTTTCTCAACATTTCAACTTTTTTCTCGACATTTCGACTTTTTTTCTCGACATTTCGACTTTTTTTCTCGACATTTCGACTTTTTTCTCGACATTTCGACTTTTTTTCTCGACATTTCGACTTTTTTCTCAACAATCAACTTTTTTCTCGACATTTCAACTTTTTTTTCGACATTTCAACTTTTTTCTCGACATTTCAACTTTTTTCTCAACAATCAACTTTTTTCTCGACATTTCAACTTTTTTTTCGACATTTCAACTTTTTTCTCAACATTTCAACTTTTTTCTCGACATTTCAACTTTTTTTTCGACATTTCAACTTTTTTCTTAACATTTCAACTTTTTTCTCAACATTTCAACTTTTTTCTTGACATTTCAACTTTTTTCTCTGCATTTCAACTTTTTTCTTGACATTTCAACTTATTTCGCAACATTCAACTTTTTTCTCGACACTTTGCCTTTCGCCCTTTGCCTTCATTCTAAGGCTTATACAAGACTCATTTTTTGCGGCTCCAGACATTTGTGTTTTTGGCTCTTTCATCATTTTGGGTTGCCGAGCCCTGGGTTAAACCGCCTAGCCCTGATTGGTCCGTGTGTGTCCCCGCCCCCAGGGAACGTTACCGTGGATACCAGGCAGGTGGAGGCGAACATGAGGGAGTGCACCTTCAACGTCCTCACGCCGGGGAGGAGCTACCGCGTCGCCGTGACGACCAGGAGTGGGAGGATGAACACGACCGTGGAGGTGGAGGGACGGACAGGTAGGTTAGCCCCGCCCACCACAGGTAGCCCCGCCCACTGTAGCCCCGCCCACTGGGGGAGGGAGGACAGGTAGAGGATAGGAGGAGTTAGTTTGTAGCTCCGCCCACAACACCAGATTATCCAACAGCTCCAACGTTCAGGTCGGTCGCAGCAGAACCGTCTCTGACGATCATGGAATTGATTAACTGGTCTCTCAGCACAACCAGAAGTCAGGGGGTAAGGGAGCCCTCCTGCCCCGATGGGATGTTTTTTGCTGGATACACAATGGATTCCTGGAAACATTGGAAACCGTTGTGTTTGGTGATCCTGTCTGTGGAGGACGTTGAAGATGCTTCATAATTGGATCTATGATAGCAGGATTTCTCCTGATTGGAGGAGGGGGATTCCTGGTCTACCGACAAACGCGTAAGTGGTCGACAGCTGTTCTGGCTCTTTCAGAGCTGCCGGACGTGGCTGAAGGGACAAGCAAGGTGATCAACACTCAGACTTTAACGCTGGGGGAGCAAAGCCGTAAGCTGGATGTGATTCTTGAACAGAATCTCAGGCTGGCGGCGTCTTTGAGCTCATTGGTATGATGGATAAGACCTTGGAGAAGTTGGAAGCTCGGCTTGGCGGGAATTGATCACAAATTGGTCTGATTGGAGTCGCCATTGATGAACCAGAGACTGAAGGCAGACGGAAAATTACTGAGTCTGTTTTCAATATAATTGTTGATTCTATAATCTGGCCTTGACAGAGCAGCTTAGCCCGCTGCTCCAGTCACAATCTTCCTGGTGGAATGTAAACAAGGTGGCTCTGCCCCCACTAACCCTCCCCTCTCAGGAACATCTGTGGACCTGTTTCAGAACTGACCGAGCCGTCTGATAACATCAAGGACATTGGCTGAGAGCAGTTCTGAGAGAAGTTCACAGACTTACCGCTCACACACTTACTGATAAACACCTCCCTCAACTCAACACCTTCCCCGGCTCCCCCTCTTATCAGCCCCCCCAACAGTCTCCGGGTTTCGAGCGCCACGAAGCCGCGGCGATCACTTGGATGTGCTGTGCCGGGTGCACTGCGTATTACACTCAGTGTGAAGATGTTTCCCCCCCCCCCATCCCAGTGTTACCCTTTGAAAATAGGCGCATAAAACCATCATGTCGCCGCCGGTGTATCCGAAGTCAAAAACATGTTTTTCCAAACTGCCAATAATAAACCTGATTCTGATTCTAACGGCAGAATCTGTGTTTCATCTGTTTCATGTGTTCATGTATTCATGTGTTCATGTATTCATGTGTTCATGTATTCATGTATTCATGTATTCATGTGTTTCATGTGTTCATGTGTTCATGTGTTCATGTGTTCATGTATTCATGTGTTCATGTGTTCATGTGTTCATCTGTTCATGTGTTCATGTATTCATGTGTTCATGTATTCATGTGTTCATGTATTCATGTGTTCATGTATTCATGTGTTCCAGTTCCGATGGCTCTTCCTTCCATCAAACTCAGCAGCTCCGGCATCGACGGCCTCAAAGCATCATGGGAAAAACCTCCGGGAGACGTGGACCGGTTCAGTCTGGTTCTGCTGAGAGACGGGTAGGTACCAGGACCGGTTCAGTCTGGTCCAGGACCGGTTCAGTCTGGTTCTGCTGAGAGACGGGTAGGTACCAGGACCGGTTCAGTCTGGTCCAGGACCGGTTCAGTCTGGTTCTGCTGAGAGACGGGTAGGTACCAGGACCGGTTCAGTCTGGTCCAGGACCGGTTCAGTCTGGTTCTGCTGAGAGACGGGTAGGTTTTCAGTAGATCCCCCGTCCTCCTCGTCCTCGTCCTCGTCGTCCAACACCCAGTCAAAGTTCAGGGGGTCGTCAGCCTGGGGGAACCGGGCAGACCGGAGAGACGGGTCGGGGGGTCGTCCTCAGGGCCGGGCAGACCAGTTCTAAGGATACGAGGGGCCGGCTTCAGGGGACAGGGATTTCACCCAGGCTTTTATTGTGAAACAGCAGGTACTTCATCAGGTTCTCCCCCGGTTCTGACCCGGTTCTCCCCCCAGGGTTCCGGTCCAGAACCTCACCGCCCCGGCGTCGTCCTCGTCCCTGCAGGTGGAGGGTTTGATTCCCGGCTCCCTCTACAGGCTGGAGGCTACAGCGGTCAGTGGAGACCTGAGGTCCAAACCCGTCGGACTGGAGGCCCGGACAGGTAAAAAAAAACAAACACGTTTGTTCACATGAAAGTGCTCGATCCAGCGGGATCTGATTGTCCAGGACTTTCCCAGCATGCAACAGGAAGCGGGAGCTTCCACCGAGCAGCAGCAGGAAACAACATCTCAAGGAGTCGAACCGACGCACGTGTTGGTGTTTGTGTTGAGAGGAGTTTGTCCTCGTCCAACCCCGGCCCTGAGAACAGGACCTGCGTTTGTTTTGCGTGCGTTCGTGTGTTTTTTCTGCGTTTTTGCGTGTGTGCGTGCATTTTTTCGGGCGTTTTTTCGTGCGTTTGTTTTGCATGCGTCCGTGCGTTTTTTTGTGCGTTGTTGCGTTTTTGCGTGCGTGCGTGCGTTCGTTTTGCGTGCGTGCGTTCGTTTTGCGTGCGTTCGTGTTTTTTGTGCGTTTTTGCATGCGTTTGTGCGTTTTTTGTGCGTTTTTGCGTGCGTGCGTTTGTTTTGCGTGCGTTCGTGTGTTTTTTGTGCGTTTTTTGCGTGTGTGCGTGCGTGCGTTTTTGCGTGCGTTTTTTCGTGCGTTCGTGCGTTTTTGCGTGCGTTTTTTCGTGCGTTTTTGCGTGCGTTCGTGCGTTTTTTGTGCGTTCTTGCGTTTTTGCGTGCGTGCGTTTGTTTTGCATGCGTTCGTGTGTTTTTTGTGCGTTTTTTGCGTGTGTGCGTGCATTTTTTCGGGCGTTTTTTTTGTGCGTTCTTGCGTTTTTGCGTGCGTGCGTTTTTTCGTGCGTTCGTGCGTTTTTGCGTGCGTTTTTTCGTGCGTTTTTGCGTGCGTTCGTGCGTTTTTTTGTGCGTTTTTGCGTGCGTGCGTTCGTTTTGCGTGCGTTCGTGCGTTTTTTCGTGCATTTTTGCGTGCGTGCGTTCGTTTTGCGTGTGCTCGTGCGTTTTTTTGTGCGTTTTTTCGTGTAAACGTGCGTTTTGGCGTGCAAACGTGCGTTTTCGACATTTCAAAATTTCAACTTTTTTCTCGACTTTTTCCTTAAAATTCCGACTTTTTTCTCGACTTTTTCCTCAAAATTTTAACTTTTTTCTCAAAATTCAGACTTTTTTTTCAAAATTTCGTCTTTTTTCTCGACTTTTTCCTCAAAATTCCAACTTTTTTCTCAAAATTCCAACTTTTTTCTCGATTTTTTTCCTTAAAAATTTCAACTTTTTTCTCGACTTTTTCCTCAAAATTTCAACTTTTTTCTCCACTTTTTTCTCAAAATTCTGACTTTTTCCTCAAAATTCTGACTTTTTTCTCAAAATGAGTTGTCAGTTGTTAGGTGTCAGGTCCAGGTCCGTCTGTGATGAAAGTGTTCAGGGCGGTACCGGTGTGATAAACATCAGACGGTCCAGAACAATGGACTAAAGGAACAGAGGAAAGTGTGGAATGTTCTCAGGCTGCAGGAACTTCCTGTTGACTCACGTGGAGGTCCGAGGAGGAGGAGACGCTGGTCTCTGTCCAGGTTCTGGTTCTGGTCCGGGTTCTGGTCCGGAACTGGAAACCCAATCTCCAGGTTCCTTCGGGGCTTGAAATCCTTGAAAGTGCTTGAAAACAATGTTGTGTTTTTAAGGCCTGAAAAGTGCTTGAATTTCCTGAAAATTGCTTGAAATTATAACTGTCTTTCACAAAATTTGGATCAGACTGTGTACAGGATTCTTACGGGGGCTTGAAATCCTTGAAAGTGCTTGAATTTGCACTTTTCAGGCCTTCAAAACAATGTTGTGTTTTCAAGTTCTGAAAAGTGCTTGAATTTTAGTTTAAATGCTTGAAATTATAATTCTCAGGTTCCTACGGGTGCTTGAAATCCTTTGAAAGTGCTTGAAATTATAATATATATATTATATATTTCAACGTTGTGTTTTCAAGGCCTGAAAAGTGCTTGAATTTTCCTGAAAAGTGCTTGAATTTTCCTGAAAAGTGCTTGAATTTTCCTGAAAAGTGCTTGAATTTTCCTGAAAAGTGCTTGAATTTTCCTGAAAAGTGCTTGGATTTTAGTTTAAGTGCTTGAAAGAAAGTGCTCGAAGTTCTAACTGTGTCTTTCACCAAACTGGGATCAGACTATAGTTTAGTTTTTACAAGGAGAAATAAAACCAGTCAGATGAAACAGAACTAGACGTTTACAGCACGATACAATGGACATAATTGTGATTAAAAAGCAGAAAAAATTATTATGAGTTTACACGACTGTCTCAGAAAATTAGAATATTGTGATTTTCTGTAATGTAATTATAAAAACTAAAATGTCATACATTCTGGATTCATTACAAATCAACTGAAATATTACAGCCTTTTATTATTTTAATATTGCTGATTATGGTTTACAGTTTAAGAAAACTCAAATATCCTGTCTCAAAAAATTAGAATATTCTGGGAATCTTAATCTTAAACTGTAAACCATAATCAGCAATATTAAAATAATAAAAGGTTTGTAATATTTCAGTTGATTTGTAATAAATCCAGAATGAATGACATTTTTGTTTTTTTTTAATTGCATTACAGAAAATAAAGAACTTTATCACAATATTCTAATTTCTGACACAGTCCTGTACAGTATTTAATTATTAGCAAAGGCAAAACATTTCTTGAACTATAAATCACTCCTCATCCTCTATAACTCATTGATGCTACCCTATTTAAATAACTGTTGGGAGGTTTGGGGGAACACATACAGAAGCTCATGTGTGTGTGTTTACTTTATTTTTTTACTTTTTTGTATTATTCTTTTTTAATAATTTAATAATAATAATAATAATAATAATAATAATAATAATAATAATAATAATACATAATTGTGATAGAAAGCGTAAAAATAATTCTGAGTATATTTATTTATTTAATATTTATTTAATATTTATTCCTGTAGATATTTTACCCAGCGATTAAGGTGCTGGAAGAAACTGACCCTCTAAAGTTCTTGACTTTGCCCCTGGTCCTCCCAAACACGCAGACGCTGAAACACTCACTTCCTGCAGCTCCTATTGTTGCTCAGGAATGTTCCCGATGTTCCAGGACCGTTTGTTTTCCCGCCGGCCAATCAGCCGCCAGACGGGGAACAACAAGGACAAGCTCCGCCCCCTGCTCTCAGGCCCCGCCCCCTGCTCTCAGGCCCCGCCCCCTGCTCTCAGGCCCCGCCCCCTGCTCTCATAACAGGCCCCGCCCAGCCCCCCCGGTCTCCACTCAGCAGCGCCGGTTCCCCCCAGTGTCCAGCCGCGGTACTGCAACAGAAAACCCCATGCGGCCCAGAAAGCTTTTTTCCCATAGACCGCAATAGTAAAAGATCGTCCTCTAAAACTGTTCACAGGAACCTCCAGCTGTAATCTCTTTTTTTCTCTTGTTTTCTCTTTTTTCCTATTTTTTTTCCTCTTTTTTCCCTTTTTTCCCTTTTTTCCTCTTTTTCTCTTTGTTCCTCTTTTTTTTCTTCCCTTTTTCCTCTTTTTTTTCCTTTTTTTCCCTTCTTTTTTTCCTCTTTTCCTTTTTTTCCCTTCTTTTTTTCCTCTTTTTTTCCTTTTTTCCTTTTTTTCCCTTCTTTTTTCCCTCTTTTTTTCCTCTTTTTTTCCTCTTTTTCTCCTTTTTTTCCCTTCTTTTTTCCTCCTTTTTCCTCTTTTTTTCCCTTCTTTTTTCCTCCTTTTTCCTCTTTTTTTCCCTTTTTTCCTCTTTTTCTCTTTGTTCCTCTTTTTTTTCCCCTTTTTCCTCTTTTTTTTCCTTTTTTTCCCTTCTTTTTTTCCTCTTTTCTTTCCTTTTTTCCTTTTTTTCCCTTCTTTTTTTTCATTTTTTCCTTTTTTTCCCTTTTTCCTCTTTTTTTCCTTTTTTCCTCTTTTTTTCCCTTTTTCCTCTTTTTTTTCCTTTTTTTCACTTCTTTTTTTCCTCTTTTTTTCATTTTTTCCTTTTTTTCCCTTCTTTTTTTCCTCTTTTTTTTTCCTTTTTTCCTTTTTTTCCCTTCTTTTTTCCTCTTTTTTTTCCTTTTTTCCCTTCTTCTGTAGCTCCTTATACATGTAATAATATACATTAATTCATATACCGTATTATATTAATACATATTATATTAATATTCGCGTCATTGCATGGGCATGATGGGAGGCCCCAGAGCATCATGGGAGGTGACTCAACTGCACATGCTCTATGGGCCCGTTAACGCGGAAGTAAACCCGGAAGTCAGAGATTTTTTCGGCGTATGCGCTGGCTGAGCAGAATGCATTGAAATGAATGGGTGGCCATTTTTGATATCCCATCCAGTCCTATTAATACATCCATGGCTCCGCCCCCTGGTCTCATAACAGGCCCCGGCCCTTGTCTGAGGCCCCGCCCCCTGCTCTCAGGCCCCGCCCACGGCTGGATCTGCTCGTCAACCATTAAAGAAAAGTGCTCAAAAACGTACAAACGGAGAAAAATATGCTTCTTTATTTCATGTTTTGCCATTAAATTTGACGACACTTTCTGTTTTTAGTTTTAAGATTGTGCACTTGGTGACACGTTTGTGATATTCGGCCTGGTGTTAGGTAGGTTTGGACATAAGGGACGCCCCCTAGTGGCCGGTTTGCAGAACATTCAAAAACTTCTCCCGCCGAAAAGACCGAAGCTCAAATCTCAGCTTCTCTTAGTCCCAGATTGTTGGATATTGTCACTTTCTCTGTCCAATAAACAGGAAACTGCATTCCTTGGGGTGAAAATATGGGTCTAGAGCCCAATATAATCTTTCTATGTGACTTAATTCTAGAGATATGGAGATTTTTATGCAAAAAATGACCTTGAAAATTAAACCTAAATAGGTTTCTTTAGCATCTTTTCACTTTCTGTTTTCAGAGCTATTATTATTATTATTATTATTATTATTATTATTATTATTATTATTATTATTATTATTATTATTATTATTATTATTGTTATTATTATTATTATTACAGTTATTATTATTATTATTATTATTATTGTTATTATTATTATTATTATTATTATTATTATTATTATTATTATTATTATTATTATTATTATTATTATTATTATTATTATTATCATTATTATTATTATTATTATTATTATTACAGTTATTATTATTATTGTTATTATTATTATTATTACAGTTATTATTATTATTAGTGTTATTATTATTATTATTATTATTATTATTATTATTATTATTATTATTATTATTATTATTATTATTATTTTCATTATTATTACTATTATTATTACAGTTACTACAGTTATTATTATTATTATTATTATTACAGTTATTATTATTACAGTTGTTATTATTATTATTATTATTATTATTATTATTATTATTGTTATTATTATTATTATTATTATTATTATTATTATTATTATTATTGTTATTATTATTATTATTATTATTATTATTATTAATAATATTATTAATAATATTAATATTATTATTACAGTTATTATTATTATTATTATTATTATTACAGTTGTTATTATTATTATTATTATTATTATTATTATTATTATTATTATTATTATTTGGTGTAGCCTTATGATACTTCATTTGTTCTTTTTGTTTATTCTATTCTGTTAAAAGGTAAGATAATCTTTCTGCTTCAAGCCCAGACCTTTTCAGTCAAAACAATCGACCAAAGAAAAACCTGTAAATATTTATTATCTTGTTTATTGATTTTTATAAAGACTAACGAACTAACTCTCCCCTGCAGAACCGGCCTCCGTCTCCGACGTCTCCGTCTCCAACGGCGGCTCGTGTGACGCCCTGCGGGTGTCGTGGCGTCCGGCGTCGGGCCGGGTCGACAGCTACCTGGTCCGGCTGCAGGACGGGAAGACGGTGGTCCACGCTCTGGTTCTGCCGGGCTCGGCGCCGCCCGGCTGCTCCTTCAGCTCGCTGGTGGCCGGACGGCTCTACGCCGTCGTCATCGTGACGCGCAGCGGAACCCTGGAGAGCAGCGCTACGGTCACGGCCCGGACCCGTGAGTTCTGGGTCTGGTTCTGTTCTGGTTCTGGTTCTGATAAACTTCAACTTCATCCCGGGACCCGTCTGTCTTTCAGAACCAGCCACGGTGGAGAACCTCACAGCCGTCCACTCAGGCAGACCCGACTTCCTGAAGGTACTAGACCGACCCGGTACCGGTACCTGACCCGGTACCGGTACCAGTTACCGGTTATTTTTTTTAATTTAATTTTTTTTTTTTTTTTAATTTTCTTTTTTATTATTTTTTTTTATTTTATTTTATTTTTTTATTTTTCTTATTTTTATTTTCCTTTTATTTTATTTTTGTATTTATTTATTTATTTTTTTTTATTCGTTTTTTTTTTTTTACGTTTTTGAATTAGTGTATACATTCTTTTTTCTTTTTTTTATTTATTTATTTTCTTTTTTATTATTATTTTCTTTTATTTTAAAATTGTATTACTTGCGTATAAAGCCCAAAACGGCTTAGCTCCGCATTATTTGCAGGACCTGATAGTGCCTTATGTTCCTGGCAGAGCTCTCCGTTCTCAGAGTGCAGGTTTACTCGTAGTTCCTAGAGTATCTAAATGTAGATTTGGAGGGCGGGCGTTCTGCTATCAGGCACCATTACTATGGAACCAACTTCCAATCTGGGTTAAGGAGGCTGACACCACCTCCACCTTTAAAACTAAACTTAAAACCTTTCTGTTTAGTAAAGCCTATAGTTAGTGTTTAGTAAACCTCTAGCTGGTGTTGGTAAATCTCTAGGTAGTGTAAACTCTAGTGTGTTAGAGTCAGTAGTCATAGTTGCAGCTATAGAACAAGACTATAATAGTTAGTCTCAAATATAGCTTGGTGGTAGATATGCTGCTATAGGCCTATGCTGCAGGGGGGACCGACATGATCCAAAACGTACGAAAAAACGTACGATAAAACGTACGAAAAAAACGCACGGAGAAACGTACGAAAAAATGCACGACAATCTACGAAAAATCGTACGAAAAAACGTATGAAAAAACGTACGAAAAAATGCACGAAAAAACGCATGAAAATCGTACGAAAAAACGTATGAAAAACCGTACGAAAAAACGCACGAAAAAACGTACGAAAAAATGTACGAAAAAACGTACGAAAAAACGCACGAAAAAACGTACGAAAAAACGTACGAAAAAAAAACGTACAAAAAACATACGAAAAAAAAACGTATGAAAAAAAAAACGTATTAAAAAACGTACGAAAAAAAACGTACGAAAAACGTACGAAAAACGTACGAAAAAAACATACGAAAAAAAACGTACGAAAAAAAAACGTACAAAAAACATACGAAAAAAAAACCTATGAAAAAAAAACGTATGAAAAAAAAACGTATGAAAAAAAACGTATTAAAAAACGTACGAAAAACGTACGAAAAAAACATACGAAAAAAAACGTACGAAAAAAAAAACGTACGAAAGAAACGTACGAAAAAAAACGTACGAAAAAACGTACAAAAAAACGTACGAAAAAACGTACGAAAAAACGCACGAAAAAACGCACGAAAAAACGCACCTACGAAAAAACGTACTAACAAAAAACTTACAAAAAACGTACAAAAAAACGTACGAAAAAAACGTATGAAAGAAATGTACGAAATAAACGTACGAAAAAAAACGTACGAAAAAAACGTACGAAAAAACGTACAAAAAAACGTACGAAAAAACGCACGAAAAAACACACGTACGAAAAAACGCACGAAAAAACGTACAAAAAAAAAACGTACAAAAAACGTACGAAAAAACGTACGAAAAAAAACGTATGAAAGAAATGTACGAAAAAACGTACGAAAAAACGTACGAAAAAATTTACGAAAAAACGTACAAAATAACGTACGAAAAAACGCACATGTTTGCAGGCTGGAGCTTCAGGAGCTGCGTTCTGGCCTGCGGCCCCCCCACCCCCATCCCCCCTGGTCATCCCGCTGCTGCTTCCACCTGCCTGCGCCTTTTTTTCTTATTTTATTTTATTTTATTTATTTATTTATTTTTAATAGTATTTATTTATTTATTTATTTATTTATTTATTTATTTATTTATTTATTTATTTATTTATTTATTTATTTATTTATTTATTTATTCTTGTATTTATTTATTTATTATTTTATTAATTTATTAATTTAATTTACCAGTTCCCGGTGCCTCCGTGGTCACGTTACTCTCCTGTTTCCAGGTCTACTGGTTCTGACCCGGTACTGGTTCTGACCCGGTACTGGTTCTGACCCGGTACTGGTTCTGACCCGGTACTGGTTCTGACCCGGTACTGGTTCTGACCCGGTACTGGTTCTGACCCGGTTCTGGTTCTGACCCGGTACTGGTTCTGACCCGGTACTGGTTCTGACCCGGTTCTGACCCTGTTTCCAGGTGTACTGGTTCTGACCCGGTACTGGTTCTGACCCGGTTCTGACCCTGTTTCCAGGTGTACTGGCGTCACGCTGCCGGGGATCTGGACCGGTACCTGGTTCTGATCCGGTTCAACCACCAGGTTCTGCAGAACCGCAGCGTCTCGGCCGGAAACAACGAGGTGGTGTTCTCGGACCTGGTACCGGGCCGGCTCTACACCGTCACCGTGGAGACGAGGAGCGGAGGATACGCCCGCGCCGCCGACACGCACGGACGCACCAGTGGGCTAGATATAATATTAAAAATAATAAATAATTATAAATATGTTACACGCACGGACGCACCAGTGAGATAAATATTAAACTAATACATCATTAAGAATAATAAATAATTAAAAATATGTTACACACGGACGCACCAGTGGGTTAAATATTAATATTAATTAACTAATACATCATTAAGAATATGTTACACGCACGGACGCACCAGTGAGTTACATACAATATTAATAAAAATAAATAATTAAAAATATGTTACACACGGACGCACCAGTGGGTTACATACAATATTAATAAAAATAAATAATTAAAAATATGTTACACACAGACGCACCAGTGAGTTACATACAATATTAAAAATAATAAATAATTAAACATACAAATAATTAAAAATATGTTACACGCACGGACGCACCAGTGGGATACACATAATATTAAAAATAATAAAAATATTAAAAATAATTAAAGCTGCAAGCAGCGACACGCACGGACGCACCAGTAAATATTAAACTAATACATCATTAAAACTAATAAATAATTATAAATATGTTACACACGGACGCACCAGTGGGTTAAATATTAAAAATAATAAATAATTTAATATATGTTACACACGGACGCACCAGTGAGATAAATATTAGAACTAATAAATCATTAAGAATAATAAATAATTATAAATATGTTACACACGGACGCACCAGTGAGATAGATATTAGAACTAATAAATAATTTAATATATGTTACACACGGACGCACCAGTGGGTTAAATATTAAACTAATACATCATTAAAACTAATACATCATTAAGAATATGTTACACACGGACGCACCAGTGGGCTACATACAATATTAATAAAAATAAAAATATTAAAAATAATAAATCATTAAAAACATGTTACACACACAGACGCACCAGTGAGATAAATATTAAAACTAATACATCATTAAAAATAATAAATAATTATAAATATGTTACACGCACGGACGCACCAGTGAGTTACATACAATATTAATAAAAATAAAAATATTAAAAATAATTAAAGCTGCAAGCAGCGACACGCACGGACGCACCAGTGAGATAGATATTAAACTAATAAATTATTAAAAATAATAAATAATTATAAATATGTTACACGCACGGACGCACCAGTGGGATAAATATTAAAATAATAAATCATTAAAACTAATACATCATTAAGAATATGTTACACACACGGACGCACCAGTGGGATAAATATTAAAATAATAAATCATTAAAACTAATACATCATTAAGAATATGTTACACACACGGACGCACCAGTGGGTTACACACAATATTAAAAATAATAAATAATTAAAAATAGGTTACGCCCACAGAGCTAAATCTTAGGGCGACATATTTTAGAAAATAATTTATTCTGAAAGAATAAATAAATAAAAAGGGAAATGTGAGTCGACTGATCGTCAGTTACTGTCCCGGTGTTTTAACTTATTTACTTATTCAGATCAATACAAATGACAATATAAACAATAACAATATAATATCAAAATCACAGTATTAAATAAAATAATATCAATATTTCAAAATACGCTAATAACAATACATTCACTAAATATTTCAATGTAAAATCAATAGGCTAATAGAATCACAATAAACATAAAATAGGTGGTTATGATTAAAAATGATCAATTCTATATAAGGCTAATGAAACTATGCGTTCTATATTTATAGTATCTACAATTCTTATTATCTTATAAAACAATGATATTATTCCCTTATGCCTTTAGTCACACAACAATTAACTCAATAATATAATCAATCATTTATCCTTTACATGTGACGTGTTACAGCCCGGTTGCCATGGCAACGGTAAACTGCAGCGCTGCTAATCAGCTAGCGGAAAATGAATAAAACACAGAAAATATAAACAACAAAACACTAAAATGATATGGTAGTCGTATATAAATATCAGCTGAGTCAGGCAAACGTTTGTAACATTAATTTATGTCATTAATGTTTGTGAAACCTCCGTGTTTCCTGCAGTTCCTGCCGCCGTGGGAAACCTGTCGCTAGGCAACGCAGGAACGACCGAGCTGAACGTGACGTGGAGCCCCGCCCCCGGAGACGTGGACCACTACGAGGTGAAATTTCGGAAATTCCGACTTTTTTCTCAAAATTTCAACTTTTTTCACGAAATTTCGACTTTTTTTCTCGACATTTTGACTTTTTCCTCAAAATTTTGACTTTTTTCACGACATTTCATGCGTTTTTGACATTTCGACTTTTTTTCGTCGAAATTTCGACTTTTTTCTCAAAATTTCAACTTTTTTTCGTCAAAATTTCAACTTTTTTCTTGAAATTTTGACTTTTTTCTCGATATTTTGACTTCTTCCTCAAAATGTTGACTTTTTTCACAACATTTCATGCGTTTTTGTTGCGTTTTTGACATTTCGACTTTTTTTCGTTGAAATTTCGACTTTTTTCTCGATATTTCCACTTGTTTCCCGAAATTTTGACTTTTTTCTCGAAATTTCGACTTTTTTCTCAAAATTTCAACTTTTTTTCGTCAAAATTTCAACTTTTTTCTTGAAATTTTGACTTTTTTCTCGATATTTTGACTTTTTTCCCGAAATTTTGACTTTTTTCCCGAAATTTTGACTTTTTTTCTCGACATTTTGACTTTTTCCTCAAAATTCTGACTTTTTTCATGACATTTCATGCGTTTTTGACATTTCGACTTTTTTTCGTCGAAATTTCAACTTTTTTCTCAAAATTAAACTTTTTTTCGTCAAAATTTTGACTTTTTTCTCAAAATTTCGACTTTTTTTCTCGACATTTTGACTTCTTCCTCAAAATGTTGACTTTTTTCACAACATTTCATGCGTTTTTGTTGCGTTTTTGACATTTCGACTTTTTTTCGTTGAAATTTCGACTTTTTTCTCGATATTTCGCCTTTTTTTTCTCGACATTTTGACTTTTTTCACAACATTTCGTGCGTTTTTTAGTGCGTTTTTGACATTTCGACTTTTTTTCATCGAAATTTCGACTTTTTTCTCGATATTTCGACTTTTTTCTCGATATTTCGACTTTTTTCCCAAAATTTCAGCTTTTTTTCTCGCCATTTTGACTTTTTTCACGACATTTCATGCGTTTTTTGGCGTTTTTGACATTTCGACTTTTTTTCGTCGAAAATTTCGAATTTTTAAAACGAGGTGAGAGGCCCCGCCCACAACGGTAGACAGCTGTCAATCACAGGTCTGTGATGTCATCAGGCCTGTGATGTCGTTACCCATGATGCCCCTGTCCCCCCAGGTGTCCCTGCTGTTCAACGACACCCGGGTGTTCCCCCCCGTCACCCTGGGCTCCCAGAACCAGCACTTCCTGTTGACGTCCCTGACGCCCGGACGGCTCTACAAGGTCCTAGTGTCCACCTTCAGCGGGCCGCTGCAGACGGCCCAGCGGCTGGAGGCCCGGACGGGTGGGTGGTCCTGGTTCTGGTTTCAGGTCCAGGTCCTGGTCCTGGTCCTGGTCCTGGTCCAGACCCTGACCCAGGTCCCGTTTCTCCACAGTTCCCAGCACGGTGGGGAACCTGCGTCTGGTTCCTCAGCGCGGCAGAACCGAGTCTGACGGGGAACTGAAGACGACCTGGACGCCTGGAGACGGAGACGTGGACCTGTACGCCGTGTCCCTGAGCACCACGGTGAGACCCGTCCTCTAGTCCTGTAGTCTCTCTCTAGTACCTCTAGTACCCTGGTCCTCTAGTCCTCTAGTCCTCTAGTCCTCTAGTCCTCTAGTACCCTGGTCCTCTAGTCCTCTAGTCCTCTAGTACCCTGGTCCTCTAGTCCTCTAGTCCTCTAGTACCCTGGTCCTCTAGTCCTGTAGTCTCTCTCTAGTACCTCTAGTACCCTGGTCCTCTAGTCCTCTAGTCCTCTAGTCCTCTAGTCCTCTAGTACCCTGGTCCTCTAGTCCTGTAGTACCCTGGTCCTCTAGTCCTCTAGTCCTCTAGTACCCTGGTCCTCTAGTCCTGTAGTACCCTGGTCCTCTAGTCCTCTAGTCCTCTAGTCCTCTAGTCCTGTAGTACCCTGGTCCTCTAGTCCTCTAGTCCTCTAGTCCTCTAGTCCTGTAGTACCCTGGTCCTCTAGTCCTCTAGTCCTGTAGTACCCTGGTCCTCTAGTCCTGTAGTACCCTGGTCCTCTGGTCCTCTAGTCCTGTAGTACCCTGGTCCTCTAGTCCTGTAGTACCCTGGTCCTCTAGTCCTCTAGTCCTGTAGTACCCTGGTCCTCTAGTCCTGTAGTACCCTGGTCCTCTAGTCCTGTAGTACCCTGGTCCTCTAGTCCTGTAGTACCCTGGTCCTCTAGTCCTGTAGTACCCTGGTCCTCTAGTCCTCTAGTCCTGTAGTACCCTGGTCCTCTAGTCCTGTAGTCCTGTAGTACCCTGGTCCTCTAGTCCTGTAGTACCCTGGTCCTCTAGTCCTCTAGTCCTGTAGTACCCTGGTCCTCTAGTCCTGTAGTCCTGTAGTACCCTGGTCCTCTAGTCCTCTAGTCCTCTAGTCCTCTAGTCCTGTAGTACCCTGGTCCTCTAGTCCTCTAGTCCTGTAGTACCCTGGTCCTCTAGTCCTGTAGTACCCTGGTCCTCTGGTCCTCTAGTCCTGTAGTACCCTGGTCCTCTAGTCCTCTAGTCCTGTAGTACCCTGGTCCTCTAGTCCTGTAGTACCCTGGTCCTCTAGTCCTCTAGTCCTGTAGTACCCTGGTCCTCTAGTCCTGTAGTACCCTGGTCCTCTAGTCCTGTAGTACCCTGGTCCTCTAGTCCTGTAGTACCCTGGTCCTCTAGTCCTGTAGTACCCTGGTCCTCTAGTCCTCTAGTCCTGTAGTACCCTGGTCCTCTAGTCCTGTAGTCCTGTAGTACCCTGGTCCTCTAGTCCTGTAGTACCCTGGTCCTCTAGTCCTCTAGTCCTGTAGTACCCTGGTCCTCTAGTCCTGTAGTCCCCTGGTCCTCTAGTCCTGTAGTACCCTGGTCCTCTAGTCCTGTAGTACCCTGGTCCTCTAGTCCTGTAGTCCCCTGGTCCTCTAGTCCTGTAGTACCCTGGTCCTCTAGTCCTGTAGTCCCCTGGTCCTCTAGTCCTGTAGTACCCTGGTCCTCTAGTCCTGTAGTCCCCTGGTCCTCTAGTCCTGTAGTACCCTGGTCCTCTAGTCCTGTAGTCCCCTGGTCCTCTAGTCCTGTAGTACCCTGGTCCTCTAGTCCTCTAGTCCTGTAGTACCCTGGTCCTCTAGTCCTCTAGTCCTGTAGTACCCTGGTCCTCTAGTCCTGTAGTACCCTGGTCCTCTAGTCCTCTAGTCCTGTAGTACCCTGGTCCTCTAGTCCTCTAGTCCTGTAGTACCCTGGTCCTCTAGTCCTGTAGTACCCTGGTCCTCTAGTCCTCTAGTCCTGTAGTACCCTGGTCCTCTAGTCCTGTAGTACCCTGGTCCTCTAGTCCTGTAGTACCCTGGTCCTCTAGTCCTGTAGTACCCTGGTCCTCTAGTCCTGTAGTACCCTGGTCCTCTAGTCCTCTAGTCCTGTAGTACCCTGGTCCTCTAGTCCTCTAGTCCTGTAGTACCCTGGAATACATGGAGGTGTACATTTTGTGCGTTTTTTCGTGTGTTTTTGACATTTCGACTTTTTTTCCTTGAAATTTTGACTTTTTTTTTCAAAATTTCGACTTTTTTCGTCAAAATTTCAACTTTTTTCTCGAAATTTCCACTTTTTTCTCAAAATTTTGACTTTTTTTCGTCAAAATTTCGAATTTTTTAACCACCTATTTTGTGTTTATTGTGATTCTATTAGCCTATTGATTTTACATTGAAATATTTAGTAAATGTATTGTTATTAGCGTATTTTGAAATATTGATAATATTTTATATAATACTGTGATTTTGATATGATATTGTTATTGTTTATATTGTCATTTGTATTGATCTAAATAAGTAAATAAGTTAAAACACCGGGACAGTAACTGACGATCAGCGACTCACATTTACGTTTTTATTTATTCTTTCAGAATAAATGATTTTCTAAAATATGTCGCCCTATGATTCAGCTCTGTGCGCGTAACGTATTATTTATTATTTTTAATATTTGTATTATTTTTAATATTGTATGTAACCCACTGGTGCGTCCGTGTGTAACATATTCTTAATGATTTATTAGTTTTAATGATGTATTAGTTTTAATAGTGTAACATATTCTTAATGATGTATTAGACTTTTTTTCCGAAATTTTCACTTTTTTCTCGAATTTTTGACTTTTTTCCCGAAATTTTGACTTTTTTCTCCACATTTTGTATGTTTTTTCACAACATTTCGTGCGTTTTTGACATTTCGACTTTTTTCTCAAAATTTCGACTTTTTTCTCAAAATTTCGACTTTTTATCGTCAAAATTTTTTCCCGAAGTTTCGACTTTTTTTCTCGACATTTTGACTTTTTCCTCAAAATTTTGACTTTTTTCACGACATTTCACGCGTTTTTGGTGCGTTTTTGACATTTCGACTTTTTTTCGTTGAAATTTCGACTTTTTGGAATACATGGAGGTGTAACGGTGGTGCTGGTACCCTGGAATACATGGAGGTGTAACGGTGGTGCTGGTACCCTGGAATACATGGAGGTGTAACGGTGGTACCCTGGAATACATGGGGGTGTAACGGTGGTGCTGGTACCCTGGAATACATGGGGGTGTAACGGTGGTACCCTGGAATACATGGAGGTGTAACGGTGGTACCCTGGAATACATGGAGGTGTAACGGTGGTACCCTGGAATACATGGAGGTGTAACGTGGTACCCTGGAATACATGGAGGTGTAACGGTGGTACCCTGGAATACATGGAGGTGTAACGGTGGTACCCTGGAATACATGGGGGTGTAACGGTGGTGCTGGTACCCTGGAATACATGGAGGTGTAACGGTGGTACCCTGGAATACATGGGGGTGTAACGGTGGTACCCTGGAATACATGGGGGTGTAACGGTGGTGCCCTGGAATACATGGGGGTGTAACGGTGGTACCCTGGAATACATGGGGGTGTAACGGTGGTACCCTGGAATACATGGGGGTGTAACGGTGGTACCCTGGAATACATGGGGGTGTAACGGTGGTACCCTGGAATACATGGAGGTGTAACGGTGGTACCCTGGAATACATGGAGGTGTAACGGTGGTGCTGGTACCCTGGAATACATGGGGGTGTAACGGTGGTGCTGGTACCCTGGAATACATGGAGGTGTAACGGTGGTACCCTGGAATACATGGAGGTGTAACGGTGGTGCTGGTACCCTGGAATACATGGAGGTGTAACAGTGGTACCCTGGAATACATGGGGGTGTAACAGTGGTACCCTGGAATACATGGAGGTGTAACGGTGGTACCCTGGAATACATGGAGGTGTAACGGTGGTACCCTGGAATACATGGAGGTGTAACGGTGGTACCCTGGAATACATGGAGGTGTAACGGTGGTACCCTGGAATACATGGAGGTGTAACGGTGGTACCCTGGAATACATGGAGGTGTAACGGTGGTACCCTGGAATACATGGAGGTGTAACGGTGGTACCCTGGAATACATGGAGGTGTAACGGTGGTACCCTGGAATACATGGGGGTGTAACGGTGGTACCCTGGAATACATGGAGGTGTAACGGTGGTTCCCTGGAATACATGGAGGTGTAACGGTGGTACCCTGGAATACATGGAGGTGTAACGGTGGTGCCCTGGAATACATGGAGGTGTAACGGTGGTACCCTGGAATACATGGAGGTGTAACGGTGGTACCCTGGAATACATGGAGGTGTAACGGTGGTACCCTGGAATACATGGGGGTGTAACGGTGGTGCTGGTACCTGGAATACATGGAGGTGTAACGGTGGTACCCTGGAATACATGGAGGTGTAACGGTGGTACCCTGGAATACATGGAGGTGTAACGGTGGTACCCTGGAATACATGGGGGTGTAACGGTGGTGCTGGTACCTGGAATACATGGAGGTGTAACGGTGGTACCCTGGAATACATGGGGGTGTAACGGTGGTACCCTGGAATACATGGAGGTGTAACGGTGGTACCCTGGAATACATGGGGGTGTAACGGTGGTACCCTGGAATACATGGAGGTGTAACGGTGGTACCCTGGAATACATGGAGGTGTAACGGTGGTACCCTGGAATACATGGAGGTGTAACGGTGGTAACCTGGAATACATGGAGGTGTAACTGTGGTACCCTGGAATACATGGAGGTGTAACGGTGGTACCCTGGAATACATGGAGGTGTAACGGTGGTACCCTGGAATACATGGAGGTGTAACGGTGGTACCCTGGAATACATGGAGGTGTAACGGTGGTACCCTGGAATACATGGGGGTGTAACGGTGGTACCCTGGAATACATGGAGGTGTAACGGTGGTGGTGGTACCCTGGAATACATGGAGGTGTAACGGTGGTACCCTGGAATACATGGGGGTGTAACGGTGGTACCCTGGAATACATGGGGGTGTAACGGTGGTGCTGGTACCCTGGAATACATGGAGGTGTAACGGTGGTACCCTGGAATACATGGGGGTGTAACGGTGGTACCCTGGAATACATGGGGGTGTAACGGTGGTACACTGGAATACATGGAGGTGTAACGGTGGTGCTGGTACCCTGGAATACATGGAGGTGTAACGGTGGTACCCTGGAATACATGGAGGTGTAACGGTGGTGCTGGTACCCTGGAATACATGGAGGTGTAACGGTGGTGCTGGTACCCTGGAATACATGGGGGTGTAACGGTGGTACCCTGGAATACATGGGGGTGTAACGGTGGTACCCTGGAATACATGGAGGTGTAACGGTGGTACCCTGGAATACATGGAGGTGTAACGGTGGTACCCTGGAATACATGGGGGTGTAACGCTGGTACCCTGGAATACATGGAGGTGTAACGGTGGTACCCTGGAATACATGGAGGTGTAACGGTGGTACCCTGGAATACATGGAGGTGTAACGGTGGTACCCTGGAATACATGGGGGTGTAACGGTGGTGCTGGTACCCTGGAATACATGGAGGTGTAACGGTGGTACCCTGGAATACATGGATGTGTAACGGTGGTACCCTGGAATACATGGAGGTGTAACGGTGGTACCCTGGAATACATGGGGGTGTAACGGTGGTACCCTGGAATACATGGAGGTGTAACGGTGGTGCCCTGGAATACATGGAGGTGTAACGGTGGTACCCTGGAATACATGGAGGTGTAACGGTGGTACCCTGGAATACATGGGGGTGTAACGGTGGTACCCTGGAATACATGGGGGTGTAACGGTGGTACTGGTACCCTGGAATACATGGAGGTGTAACGGTGGTGCCCTGGAATACATGGGGGTGTAACGGTGGTACCCTGGAATACATGGAGGTGTAACGGTGGTACCCTGGAATACATGGAGGTGTAACGGTGGTACCCTGGAATACATGGAGGTGTAACGGTGGTACCCTGGAATACATGGAGGTGTAACGGTGGTACCCTGGAATACATGGGGGTGTAACGGTGGTACCCTGGAATACATGGGGGTGTAACGGTGGTACTGGTACCCTGGAATACATGGAGGTGTAACGGTGGTACCCTGGAATACATGGAGGTGTAACGGTGGTACTGGTACCCTGGAATACATGGAGGTGTAACGGTGGTACCCTGGAATACATGGATGTGTAACGGTGGTACCCTGGAATACATGGAGGTGTAACGGTGGTACTGGTACCCTGGAATACATGGAGGTGTAACGGTGGTACCCTGGAATACATGGGGGTGTAACGGTGGTACCCTGGAATACATGGGGGTGTAACGGTGGTGCCCTGGAATACATGGAGGTGTAACGGTGGTACCCTGGAATACATGGGGGTGTAACGGTGGTACCCTGGAATACATGGAGGTGTAACGGTGGTACCCTGGAATACATGGGGGTGTAACGGTGGTACCCTGGAATACATGGAGGTGTAACGGTGGTACCCTGGAATACATGGAGGTGTAACGGTGGTACCCTGGAATACATGGAGGTGTAACGGTGGTGCCCTGGAATACATGGAGGTGTAACGGTGGTAACCTGGAATACATGGAGGTGTAACGGTGGTGCTGGTACCCTGGAATACATGGAGGTGTAACGGTGGTACCCTGGAATACATGGAGGTGTAACGGTGGTACCCTGGAATACATGGAGGTGTAACGGTGGTACCCTGGAATACATGGGAGTGTAACGGTGGTACCCTGGAATACATGGAGGTGTAACGGTGGTACCCTGGAATACATGGGGGTGTAACGGTGGTACCCTGGAATACATGGAGGTGTAACGGTGGTACCCTGGAATACATGGGGGTGTAACGGTGGTACCCTGGAATACATGGAGGTGTAACGGTGGTACCCTGGAATACATGGGGGTGTAACGGTGGTGCCCTGGAATACATGGAGGTGTAACGGTGGTACCCTGGAATACATTGAGGTGTAACGGTGGTACCCTGGAATACATAGAGGTGTAACGGTGGTACCCTGGAATACATGGAGGTGTAACGGTGGTACCCTGGAATACATGGAGGTGTAACGGTGGTACCCTGGAATACATGGGGGTGTAACGGTGGTACCCTGGAATACATGGAGGTGTAATGGTGGTACCCTGGAATACATGGGGGTGTAACGGTGGTACCCTGGAATACATGGGGGTGTAACGGTGGTGCTGGTACCCTGGAATACATGGAGGTGTAACGGTGGTACCCTGGAATACATGGAGGTGTAACGGTGGTACCCTGGAATACATGGAGGTGTAACGGTGGTACCCTGGAATACATGGAGGTGTAACGGTGGTACCCTGGAATACATGGGGGTGTAACGGTGGTACCCTGGAATACATGGAGGTGTAACGGTGGTACTGGTACCCTGGAATACATGGGGGTGTAACGGTGGTACTGGTACCCTGGAATACATGGAGGTGTAACGGTGGTACTGGTACCCTGGAATACATGGGGGTGTAACGGTGGTACCCTGGAATACATGGAGGTGTAACGGTGGTACCCTGGAATACATGGGGGTGTAACGGTGGTGCTGGTACCCTGGAATACATGGAGGTGTACATTTCGTGCGTTTTTTCGTGTGTTTTTGACATTTCGACTTTTTTTCCTTGAAATTTCGACTTTTTTTTCAAAATTTCGACTTTTATCGTCAAAATTTCGACTTTTTTCTCGAAATTTCGACTTTTTTCTCGAAATTTCGACTTTTTTCCCGAAATTTTAATTTTTTTCTCAAAATTTTGACTTTTTTTCGTCAAAATTTCGACTTTTTTCTCGAAATTTTCACTTTTTTCTCGAAATTTCGACTTTTTTCCCGAAATTTTGACTTTTTTCTTGACATTTTCACTTTTTTCACAACATTTCATGCGTTTTTTCACAACATTTCGTGCGTTTTTGATATTTCGACTTTTTTCTCAAAATTTTGACTTTTTTCACGACATTTCACGCGTTTTTGGTGCGTTTTTGACATTTCGACTTTTTTTCCTTGAAATTTCGACTTTTTTTTTTTTCAAAATTTCGACTTTTTTCGTAAAAAATTTCAACTTTTTTCTCGAAATTTCCACTTTTTTCTCAAAATTTTGACTTTTTTCCTGAAATTTTAACTTTTTTCTCAAAATTTAGACTTTTTTTCGTCAAAATTTCGACTTTTTTCTCGAAATTTTCACTTTTTTCGCGAAATTTCGACTTTTTCCCGAAATTTTGACTTTTTTCTCGACATTTTCACTTTTTTCACAACATTTCGTGCGTTTTTTCGTGTGTTTTTGACATTTTGACTTTTTTTCGTCAAAATTTCGACTTTTTTCTCGAAATTTTCACTTTTTTCTCGAAATTTCGACTTTTTCCCGAAATTTTGACTTTTTTCTCGACATTTTCACTTTTTTCACAACATTTCGTGCGTTTTTTCACAACATTTCGTGCGTTTTTGATATTTCGACTTTTTTCTCAAAATTTTGACTTTTTTCACGACATTTCACGCGTTTTTGGTGCGTTTTTGACATTTCGACTTTTTTTCGTTGAAATTTCGACTTTTTGGAATACATGGGGGTGTAACGGTGGTGCCCTGGAATACATGGGGGTGTAACGGTGGTACCCTGGAATACATGGGGGTGTAACGGTGGTGCTGGTACCTGGAATACATGGAGGTGTAACGGTGGTGCTGGTACCCTGGAATACATGGAGGTGTAACGGTGGTACCCTGGAATACATGGAGGTGTAACGGTGGTACCCTGGAATACATGGGGGTGTAACGGTGGTACCCTGGAATACATGGGGGTGTAACGGTGGTACCCTGGAATACATGGGGGTGTAACGGTGGTACCCTGGAATACATGGAGGTGTAACGGTGGTACCCTGGAATACATGGGGGTGTAACGGTGGTACCCTGGTATACATGGAGGTGTAACGGTGGTACCCTGGAATACATGGGGGTGTAACGGTGGTACCCTGGAATACATGGAGGTGTAACGGTGGTACCCTGGAATACATGGAGGTGTAACGGTGGTACTGGTACCCTGGAATACATGGGGGTGTAACGGTGGTACTGGTACCCTGGAATACATGGAGGTGTAACGGTGGTACTGGTACCCTGGAATACATGGGGGTGTAACGGTGGTACCCTGGAATACATGGAGGTGTAACGGTGGTACCCTGGAATACATGGAGGTGTAACGGTGGTACCCTGGAATACATGGGGGTGTAACGGTGGTACCCTGGAATACATGGGGGTGTAACGGTGGTACCCTGGAATACATGGGGGTGTAACGGTGGTACCCTGGAATACATGGAGGTGTAACGGTGGTGCTGGTACCCTGGAATACATGGAGGTGTAACGGTGGTACCCTGGAATACATGGGGGTGTAACGGTGGTACCCTGGAATACATGGGGGTGTAACGGTGGTACCCTGGAATACATGGAGGTGTAACGGTGGTACCCTGGAATACATGGAGGTGTAACGGTGGTACTGGTACCCTGGAATACATGGGGGTGTAACGGTGGTACTGGTACCCTGGAATACATGGAGGTGTAACGGTGGTACCCTGGAATACATGGAGGTGTAACGGTGGTACCCTGGAATACATGGAGGTGTAACGGTGGTACCCTGGAATACATGGAGGTGTAACGGTGGTACTGGTACCCTGGAATACATGGGGGTGTAACGGTGGTACTGGTACCCTGGAATACATGGAGGTGTAACGGTGGTACTGGTACCCTGGAATACATGGGGGTGTAACGGTGGTACCCTGGAATACATGGAGGTGTAACGGTGGTACCCTGGAATACATGGAGGTGTAACGGTGGTACCCTGGAATACATGGGGGTGTAACGGTGGTGCCCTGGAATACATGGAGGTGTAACGGTGGTGCTGGTACCCTGGAATACATGGAGGTGTAACGGTGGTACCCTGGAATACATGGAGGTGTAACGGTGGTACCCTGGAATACATGGAGGTGTAACGGTGGTAACCTGGAATACATGGAGGTGTAACGGTGGTACCCTGGAATACATGGGGGTGTAACGGTGGTACCCTGGAATACATGGAGGTGTAACGGTGGTACCCTGGAATACATGGAGGTGTAACGGTGGTACCCTGGAATACATGGGGGTTTAACGGTGGTACCCTGGAATACATGGAGGTGTAACGGTGGTACCCTGGAATACATGGAGGTGTAACGGTGGTACCCTGGAATACATGGTGTAACGGTGGTACCCTGGAATACATGGGGGTGTAACGGTGGTACCCTGGAATACATGGAGGTGTAACGGTGGTACCCTGGAATACATGGAGGTGTAACGGTGGTACCCTGGAATACATGGGGGTGTAACGGTGGTACCCTGGAATACATGAAGGTGTAACGGTGGTACCCTGGAATACATGGGGGTGTAACGGTGGTACCCTGGAATACATGGAGGTGTAACGGTGGTAACCTGGAATACATGGAGGTGTAACGGTGGTACCCTGGAATACATGGAGGTGTAACGGTGGTACCCTGGAATACATGGGGGTGTAACGGTGGTACCCTGGAATACATGGAGGTGTAACGGTGGTACCCTGGAATACATGGGGGTGTAACGGTGGTACCCTGGAATACATGGAGGTGTAACGGTGGTACCCTGGAATACATGGAGGTGTAACGGTGGTACCCTGGAATACATGGAGGTGTAACGGTGGTACCCTGGAATACATGGGGGTGTAACGGTGGTACCCTGGAATACATGGAGGTGTAACGGTGGTGGTGGTACCCTGGAATACATGGAGGTGTAACGGTGGTACCCTGGAATACATGGGGGTGTAACGGTGGTACCCTGGAATACATGGGGGTGTAACGGTGGTGCTGGTACCCTGGAATACATGGAGGTGTAACGGTGGTACCCTGGAATACATGGGGGTGTAACGGTGGTACCCTGGAATACATGGGGGTGTAACGGTGGTACACTGGAATACATGGAGGTGTAACGGTGGTGCTGGTACCCTGGAATACATGGAGGTGTAACGGTGGTACCCTGGAATACATGGAGGTGTAACGGTGGTACCCTGGAATACATGGAGGTGTAACGGTGGTACCCTGGAATACATGGGGGTGTAACGGTGGTGCTGGTACCCTGGAATACATGGAGGTGTAACGGTGGTACCCTGGAATACATGGAGGTGTAACGGTGGTACCCTGGAATACATGGGGGTGTAACGGTGGTACCCTGGAATACATGGGGGTGTAACGGTGGTACTGGTACCCTGGAATACATGGAGGTGTAACGGTGGTGCCCTGGAATACATGGGGGTGTAACGGTGGTACCCTGGAATACATGGGGGTGTAACGGTGGTATCCTGGAATACATGGAGGTGTAACGGTGGTACCCTGGAATACATGGGGGTGTAACGGTGGTACCCTGGAATACATGGGGGTGTAACGGTGGTATCCTGGAATACATGGAGGTGTAACGGTGGTACCCTGGAATACATGGAGGTGTAACGGTGGTACCCTGGAATACATGGAGGTGTAACGGTGGTACCCTGGAATACATGGAGGTGTAACGGTGGTACCCTGGAATACATGGAGGTGTAACGGTGGTACCCTGGAATACATGGAGGTGTAACGGTGGTACCCTGGAATACATGGAGGTGTAACGGTGGTACTGGTACCCTGGAATACATGGAGGTGTAACGGTGGTACCCTGGAATACATGGAGGTGTAACGGTGGTACCCTGGAATACATGGGGGTGTAACGGTGGTACCCTGGAATACATGGAGGTGTAACGGTGGTACCCTGGAATACATGGAGGTGTAACGGTGGTACTGGTACCCTGGAATACATGGAGGTGTAACGGTGGTACCCTGGAATACATGGATGTGTAACGGTGGTACCCTGGAATACATGGAGGTGTAACGGTGGTACTGGTACCCTGGAATACATGGAGGTGTAACGGTGGTACCCTGGAATACATGGATGTGTAACGGTGGTACCCTGGAATACATGGGGGTGTAACGGTGGTACCCTGGAATACATGGAGGTGTAACGGTGGTACCCTGGAATACATGGGGGTGTAACGGTGGTGCCCTGGAATACATGGAGGTGTAACGGTGGTACCCTGGAATACATGGGGGTGTAACGGTGGTACCCTGGAATACATGGGGGTGTAACGGTGGTGCCCTGGAATACATGGAGGTGTAACGGTGGTACCCTGGAATACATGGGGGTGTAACGGTGGTACCCTGGAATACATGGAGGTGTAACGGTGGTACCCTGGAATACATGGGGGTGTAACGGTGGTACCCTGGAATACATGGAGGTGTAACGGTGGTACCCTGGAATACATGGAGGTGTAACGGTGGTACCCTGGAATACATGGAGGTGTAACGGTGGTACCCTGGAATACATGGGGGTGTAACGGTGGTACCCTGGAATACATGGAGGTGTAACGGTGGTACCCTGGAATACATGGAGGTGTAACGGTGGTACCCTGGAATACATGGAGGTGTAACGGTGGTGCCCTGGAATACATGGAGGTGTAACGGTGGTAACCTGGAATACATGGAGGTGTAACGGTGGTACCCTGGAATACATGGAGGTGTAACGGTGGTACCCTGGAATACATGGAGGTGTAACGGTGGTACCCTGGAATACATGGGAGTGTAACGGTGGTACCCTGGAATACATGGAGGTGTAACGGTGGTACCCTGGAATACATGGGGGTGTAACGGTGGTACCCTGGAATACATGGAGGTGTAACGGTGGTACCCTGGAATACATGGGGGTGTAACGGTGGTACCCTGGAATACATGGAGGTGTAACGGTGGTACCCTGGAATACATGGGGGTGTAACGGTGGTGCCCTGGAATACATGGAGGTGTAACGGTGGTACCCTGGAATACATTGAGGTGTAACGGTGGTACCCTGGAATACATAGAGGTGTAACGGTGGTACCCTGGAATACATGGAGGTGTAACGGTGGTACCCTGGAATACATGGGGGTGTAACGGTGGTACCCTGGAATACATGGAGGTGTAACGGTGGTACCCTGGAATACATGGAGGTGTAACGGTGGTACCCTGGAATACATGGGGGTGTAACGGTGGTACCCTGGAATACATGGAGGTGTAATGGTGGTACCCTGGAATACATGGGGGTGTAACGGTGGTACCCTGGAATACATGGGGGTGTAACGGTGGTGCTGGTACCCTGGAATACATGGAGGTGTAACGGTGGTACCCTGGAATACATGGAGGTGTAACGGTGGTACCCTGGAATACATGGAGGTGTAACGGTGGTACCCTGGAATACATGGAGGTGTAACGGTGGTACCCTGGAATACATGGGGGTGTAACGGTGGTACCCTGGAATACATGGAGGTGTAACGGTGGTACTGGTACCCTGGAATACATGGGGGTGTAACGGTGGTACTGGTACCCTGGAATACATGGAGGTGTAACGGTGGTACCCTGGAATACATGGAGGTGTAACGGTGGTACCCTGGAATACATGGGGGTGTAACGGTGGTACCCTGGAATACATGGAGGTGTAACGGTGGTACCCTGGAATACATGGGGGTGTAACGGTGGTGCTGGTACCCTGGAATACATGGAGGTGTACATTTCGTGCGTTTTTTCGTGTGTTTTTGACATTTCGACTTTTTTTCCTTGAAATTTCGACTTTTTTTTCAAAATTTCGACTTTTATCGTCAAAATTTCGACTTTTTTCTCGAAATTTCGACTTTTTTCTCGAAATTTCGACTTTTTTCCCGAAATTTTAATTTTTTTCTCAAAATTTTGACTTTTTTTCGTCAAAATTTCGACTTTTTTCTCGAAATTTTCACTTTTTTCTCGAAATTTCGACTTTTTTCCCGAAATTTTGACTTTTTTCTTGACATTTTCACTTTTTTCACAACATTTCATGCGTTTTTTCACAACATTTCGTGCGTTTTTGATATTTCGACTTTTTTCTCAAAATTTTGACTTTTTTCACGACATTTCACGCGTTTTTGGTGCGTTTTTGACATTTCGACTTTTTTTCCTTGAAATTTCGACTTTTTTTTTTTTCAAAATTTCGACTTTTTTCGTAAAAAATTTCAACTTTTTTCTCGAAATTTCCACTTTTTTCTCAAAATTTTGACTTTTTTCCTGAAATTTTAACTTTTTTCTCAAAATTTAGACTTTTTTTCGTCAAAATTTCGACTTTTTTCTCGAAATTTTCACTTTTTTCGCGAAATTTCGACTTTTTCCCGAAATTTTGACTTTTTTCTCGACATTTTCACTTTTTTCACAACATTTCGTGCGTTTTTTCGTGTGTTTTTGACATTTCGACTTTTTTTCGTCAAAATTTCGACTTTTTTCTCGAAATTTTCACTTTTTTCTCGAAATTTCGACTTTTTCCCGAAATTTTGACTTTTTTCTCGACATTTTCACTTTTTTCACAACATTTCGTGCGTTTTTTCACAACATTTCGTGCGTTTTTGATATTTCGACTTTTTTCTCAAAATTTTGACTTTTTTCACGACATTTCACGCGTTTTTGGTGCGTTTTTGACATTTCGACTTTTTTTCGTTGAAATTTCGACTTTTTGGAATACATGGGGGTGTAACGGTGGTGCCCTGGAATACATGGGGGTGTAACGGTGGTACCCTGGAATACATGGGGGTGTAACGGTGGTGCTGGTACCTGGAATACATGGAGGTGTAACGGTGGTGCTGGTACCCTGGAATACATGGAGGTGTAACGGTGGTACCCTGGAATACATGGGGGTGTAACGGTGGTACCCTGGAATACATGGGGGTGTAACGGTGGTACCCTGGAATACATGGAGGTGTAACGGTGGTACCCTGGAATACATGGGGGTGTAACGGTGGTACCCTGGTATACATGGAGGTGTAACGGTGGTACCCTGGAATACATGGGGGTGTAACGGTGGTACCCTGGAATACATGGAGGTGTAACGGTGGTACCCTGGAATACATGGAGGTGTAACGGTGGTACTGGTACCCTGGAATACATGGGGGTGTAACGGTGGTACTGGTACCCTGGAATACATGGAGGTGTAACGGTGGTACTGGTACCCTGGAATACATGGGGGTGTAACGGTGGTACCCTGGAATACATGGAGGTGTAACGGTGGTACCCTGGAATACATGGAGGTGTAACGGTGGTACCCTGGAATACATGGGGGTGTAACGGTGGTACCCTGGAATACATGGGGGTGTAACGGTGGTACCCTGGAATACATGGGGGTGTAACGGTGGTACCCTGGAATACATGGAGGTGTAACGGTGGTGCTGGTACCCTGGAATACATGGAGGTGTAACGGTGGTACCCTGGAATACATGGGGGTGTAACGGTGGTACCCTGGAATACATGGGGGTGTAACGGTGGTACCCTGGAATACATGGAGGTGTAACGGTGGTACCCTGGAATACATGGAGGTGTAACGGTGGTACTGGTACCCTGGAATACATGGGGGTGTAACGGTGGTACTGGTACCCTGGAATACATGGAGGTGTAACGGTGGTACCCTGGAATACATGGAGGTGTAACGGTGGTACCCTGGAATACATGGAGGTGTAACGGTGGTACCCTGGAATACATGGAGGTGTAACGGTGGTACTGGTACCCTGGAATACATGGGGGTGTAACGGTGGTACTGGTACCCTGGAATACATGGAGGTGTAACGGTGGTACTGGTACCCTGGAATACATGGGGGTGTAACGGTGGTACCCTGGAATACATGGAGGTGTAACGGTGGTACCCTGGAATACATGGAGGTGTAACGGTGGTACCCTGGAATACATGGGGGTGTAACGGTGGTGCCCTGGAATACATGGAGGTGTAACGGTGGTGCTGGTACCCTGGAATACATGGAGGTGTAACGGTGGTACCCTGGAATACATGGAGGTGTAACGGTGGTACCCTGGAATACATGGAGGTGTAACGGTGGTAACCTGGAATACATGGAGGTGTAACGGTGGTACCCTGGAATACATGGGGGTGTAACGGTGGTACCCTGGAATACATGGAGGTGTAACGGTGGTACCCTGGAATACATGGAGGTGTAACGGTGGTACCCTGGAATACATGGGGGTTTAACGGTGGTACCCTGGAATACATGGAGGTGTAACGGTGGTGCTGGTACCCTGGAATACATGGAGGTGTAACGGTGGTACCCTGGAATACATGGAGGTGTAACGGTGGTACCCTGGAATACATGGAGGTGTAACGGTGGTACCCTGGAATACATGGAGGTGTAACGGTGGTAACCTGGAATACATGGTGGTGTAACGGTGGTACCCTGGAATACATGGAGGTGTAACGGTGGTACCCTGGAATACATGGAGGTGTAACGGTGGTACCCTGGAATACATGGAGGTGTAACGGTGGTACCCTGGAATACATGGGGGTGTAACGGTGGTACCCTGGAATACATGGAGGTGTAACGGTGGTACCCTGGAATACATGGAGGTGTAACGGTGGTACCCTGGAATACATGGAGGTGTAACGGTGGTACCCTGGAATACATGGAGGTGTAACGGTGGTACCCTGGAATACATGGAGGTGTAACGGTGGTACCCTGGAATACATGGAGGTGTAACGGTGGTACCCTGGAATACATGGAGGTGTAACGGTGGTACCCTGGAATACATGGGGGTGTAACGGTGGTACCCTGGAATACATGGAGGTGTAACGGTGGTACCCTGGAATACATGGAGGTGTAACGGTGGTACCCTGGAATACATGGGGGTGTAACGGTGGTGCTGGTACCCTGGAATACATGGGGGTGTAACGGTGGTACCCTGGAATACATGGAGGTGTAACGGTGGTACCCTGGAATACATGGAGGTGTAACGGTGGTGCTGGTACCCTGGAATACATGGGGGTGTAACGGTGGTACCCTGGAATACATGGGGGTGTAACGGTGGTACCCTGGAATACATGGGGGTGTAACGGTGGTACCCTGGAATACATGGAGGTGTAACGGTGGTACCCTGGAATACATGGAGGTGTAACGGTGGTACCCTGGAATACATGGGGGTGTAACGGTGGTGCCCTGGAATACATGGAGGTGTAACGGTGGTGCTGGTACCCTGGAATACATGGAGGTGTAACGGTGGTACCCTGGAATACATGGAGGTGTAACGGTGGTACCCTGGAATACATGGGGGTGTAACGGTGGTACACTGGAATACATGGAGGTGTAACGGTGGTGCTGGTACCCTGGAATACATGGAGGTGTAACGGTGGTACCCTGGAATACATGGAGGTGTAACGGTGGTACCCTGGAATACATGGGGGTGTAACGGTGGTACCCTGGAATACATGGAGGTGTAACGGTGGTACCCTGGAATACATGGAGGTGTAACGGTGGTACCCTGGAATACATGGGGGTGTAACGGTGGTGCCCTGGAATACATGGAGGTGTAACGGTGGTACCCTGGAATACATGGGGGTGTAACGGTGGTACCCTGGAATACATGGGGGTGTAACGGTGGTGCCCTGGAATACATGGAGGTGTAACGGTGGTACCCTGGAATACATGGGGGTGTAACGGTGGTACCCTGGAATACATGGAGGTGTAACGGTGGTACCCTGGAATACATGGGGGTGTAACGGTGGTACCCTGG
Organism: Cololabis saira; assembly: GCF_033807715.1. Classification (NCBI taxonomy): domain Eukaryota; kingdom Metazoa; phylum Chordata; class Actinopteri; order Beloniformes; family Belonidae; genus Cololabis; species Cololabis saira. The sequence continues at coordinate 2,908,244 of NC_084609.1, forward strand.
AATACATGGAGGTGTAACGGTGGTACCCTGGAATACATGGAGGTGTAACGGTGGTACCCTGGAATACATGGAGGTGTAACGGTGGTGCCCTGGAATACATGGAGGTGTAACGGTGGTAACCTGGAATACATGGAGGTGTAACGGTGGTGCTGGTACCCTGGAATACATGGAGGTGTAACGGTGGTACCCTGGAATACATGGAGGTGTAACGGTGGTACCCTGGAATACATGGAGGTGTAACGGTGGTACCCTGGAATACATGGGAGTGTAACGGTGGTACCCTGGAATACATGGAGGTGTAACGGTGGTACCCTGGAATACATGGGGGTGTAACGGTGGTACCCTGGAATACATGGAGGTGTAACGGTGGTACCCTGGAATACATGGGGGTGTAACGGTGGTACCCTGGAATACATGGAGGTGTAACGGTGGTACCCTGGAATACATGGGGGTGTAACGGTGGTGCCCTGGAATACATGGAGGTGTAACGGTGGTACCCTGGAATACATTGAGGTGTAACGGTGGTACCCTGGAATACATAGAGGTGTAACGGTGGTACCCTGGAATACATGGAGGTGTAACGGTGGTACCCTGGAATACATGGGGGTGTAACGGTGGTACCCTGGAATACATGGAGGTGTAACGGTGGTACCCTGGAATACATGGAGGTGTAACGGTGGTACCCTGGAATACATGGGGGTGTAACGGTGGTACCCTGGAATACATGGAGGTGTAATGGTGGTACCCTGGAATACATGGGGGTGTAACGGTGGTACCCTGGAATACATGGGGGTGTAACGGTGGTGCTGGTACCCTGGAATACATGGAGGTGTAACGGTGGTACCCTGGAATACATGGAGGTGTAACGGTGGTACCCTGGAATACATGGAGGTGTAACGGTGGTACCCTGGAATACATGGAGGTGTAACGGTGGTACCCTGGAATACATGGGGGTGTAACGGTGGTACCCTGGAATACATGGAGGTGTAACGGTGGTACTGGTACCCTGGAATACATGGGGGTGTAACGGTGGTACTGGTACCCTGGAATACATGGAGGTGTAACGGTGGTACTGGTACCCTGGAATACATGGGGGTGTAACGGTGGTACCCTGGAATACATGGAGGTGTAACGGTGGTACCCTGGAATACATGGGGGTGTAACGGTGGTGCTGGTACCCTGGAATACATGGAGGTGTACATTTCGTGCGTTTTTTCGTGTGTTTTTGACATTTCGACTTTTTTTCCTTGAAATTTCGACTTTTTTTTCAAAATTTCGACTTTTATCGTCAAAATTTCGACTTTTTTCTCGAAATTTCGACTTTTTTCTCGAAATTTCGACTTTTTTCCCGAAATTTTAATTTTTTTCTCAAAATTTTGACTTTTTTTCGTCAAAATTTCGACTTTTTTCTCGAAATTTTCACTTTTTTCTCGAAATTTCGACTTTTTTCCCGAAATTTTGACTTTTTTCTTGACATTTTCACTTTTTTCACAACATTTCATGCGTTTTTTCACAACATTTCGTGCGTTTTTGATATTTCGACTTTTTTCTCAAAATTTTGACTTTTTTCACGACATTTCACGCGTTTTTGGTGCGTTTTTGACATTTCGACTTTTTTTCCTTGAAATTTCGACTTTTTTTTTTTTCAAAATTTCGACTTTTTTCGTAAAAAATTTCAACTTTTTTCTCGAAATTTCCACTTTTTTCTCAAAATTTTGACTTTTTTCCTGAAATTTTAACTTTTTTCTCAAAATTTAGACTTTTTTTCGTCAAAATTTCGACTTTTTTCTCGAAATTTTCACTTTTTTCGCGAAATTTCGACTTTTTCCCGAAATTTTGACTTTTTTCTCGACATTTTCACTTTTTTCACAACATTTCGTGCGTTTTTTCGTGTGTTTTTGACATTTCGACTTTTTTTCGTCAAAATTTCGACTTTTTTCTCGAAATTTTCACTTTTTTCTCGAAATTTCGACTTTTTCCCGAAATTTTGACTTTTTTCTCGACATTTTCACTTTTTTCACAACATTTCGTGCGTTTTTTCACAACATTTCGTGCGTTTTTGATATTTCGACTTTTTTCTCAAAATTTTGACTTTTTTCACGACATTTCACGCGTTTTTGGTGCGTTTTTGACATTTCGACTTTTTTTCGTTGAAATTTCGACTTTTTGGAATACATGGGGGTGTAACGGTGGTGCCCTGGAATACATGGGGGTGTAACGGTGGTACCCTGGAATACATGGGGGTGTAACGGTGGTGCTGGTACCTGGAATACATGGAGGTGTAACGGTGGTGCTGGTACCCTGGAATACATGGAGGTGTAACGGTGGTACCCTGGAATACATGGAGGTGTAACGGTGGTACCCTGGAATACATGGGGGTGTAACGGTGGTACCCTGGAATACATGGGGGTGTAACGGTGGTACCCTGGAATACATGGAGGTGTAACGGTGGTACTGGTACCCTGGAATACATGGAGGTGTAACGGTGGTACTGGTACCCTGGAATACATGGGAGTGTAACGGTGGTACCCTGGAATACATGGGGGTGTAACGGTGGTACCCTGGAATACATGGAGGTGTAACGGTGGTACCCTGGAATACATGGAGGTGTAACGGTGGTACCCTGGAATACATGGAGGTGTAACGGTGGTACCCTGGAATACATGGAGGTGTAACGGTGGTACCCTGGAATACATGGGGGTGTAACGGTGGTACCCTGGTATACATGGAGGTGTAACGGTGGTACCCTGGAATACATGGGGGTGTAACGGTGGTACCCTGGAATACATGGAGGTGTAACGGTGGTACCCTGGAATACATGGAGGTGTAACGGTGGTACTGGTACCCTGGAATACATGGGGGTGTAACGGTGGTACTGGTACCCTGGAATACATGGAGGTGTAACGGTGGTACTGGTACCCTGGAATACATGGGGGTGTAACGGTGGTACCCTGGAATACATGGAGGTGTAACGGTGGTACCCTGGAATACATGGAGGTGTAACGGTGGTACCCTGGAATACATGGGGGTGTAACGGTGGTACCCTGGAATACATGGGGGTGTAACGGTGGTACCCTGGAATACATGGGGGTGTAACGGTGGTACCCTGGAATACATGGAGGTGTAACGGTGGTGCTGGTACCCTGGAATACATGGAGGTGTAACGGTGGTACCCTGGAATACATGGGGGTGTAACGGTGGTACCCTGGAATACATGGGGGTGTAACGGTGGTACCCTGGAATACATGGAGGTGTAACGGTGGTACCCTGGAATACATGGAGGTGTAACGGTGGTACTGGTACCCTGGAATACATGGGGGTGTAACGGTGGTACTGGTACCCTGGAATACATGGAGGTGTAACGGTGGTACCCTGGAATACATGGAGGTGTAACGGTGGTACCCTGGAATACATGGAGGTGTAACGGTGGTACCCTGGAATACATGGAGGTGTAACGGTGGTACTGGTACCCTGGAATACATGGGGGTGTAACGGTGGTACTGGTACCCTGGAATACATGGAGGTGTAACGGTGGTACTGGTACCCTGGAATACATGGGGGTGTAACGGTGGTACCCTGGAATACATGGAGGTGTAACGGTGGTACCCTGGAATACATGGAGGTGTAACGGTGGTACCCTGGAATACATGGGGGTGTAACGGTGGTGCCCTGGAATACATGGAGGTGTAACGGTGGTGCTGGTACCCTGGAATACATGGAGGTGTAACGGTGGTACCCTGGAATACATGGAGGTGTAACGGTGGTACCCTGGAATACATGGAGGTGTAACGGTGGTAACCTGGAATACATGGAGGTGTAACGGTGGTACCCTGGAATACATGGGGGTGTAACGGTGGTACCCTGGAATACATGGAGGTGTAACGGTGGTACCCTGGAATACATGGAGGTGTAACGGTGGTACCCTGGAATACATGGGGGTTTAACGGTGGTACCCTGGAATACATGGAGGTGTAACGGTGGTACCCTGGAATACATGGAGGTGTAACGGTGGTACCCTGGAATACATGGTGTAACGGTGGTACCCTGGAATACATGGGGGTGTAACGGTGGTACCCTGGAATACATGGAGGTGTAACGGTGGTACCCTGGAATACATGGAGGTGTAACGGTGGTACCCTGGAATACATGGGGGTGTAACGGTGGTACCCTGGAATACATGAAGGTGTAACGGTGGTACCCTGGAATACATGGGGGTGTAACGGTGGTACCCTGGAATACATGGAGGTGTAACGGTGGTAACCTGGAATACATGGAGGTGTAACGGTGGTACCCTGGAATACATGGAGGTGTAACGGTGGTACCCTGGAATACATGGGGGTGTAACGGTGGTACCCTGGAATACATGGAGGTGTAACGGTGGTACCCTGGAATACATGGGGGTGTAACGGTGGTACCCTGGAATACATGGAGGTGTAACGGTGGTACCCTGGAATACATGGAGGTGTAACGGTGGTACCCTGGAATACATGGAGGTGTAACGGTGGTACCCTGGAATACATGGGGGTGTAACGGTGGTACCCTGGAATACATGGAGGTGTAACGGTGGTACCCTGGAATACATGGAGGTGTAACGGTGGTACCCTGGAATACATGGAGGTGTAACGGTGGTACCCTGGAATACATGGGGGTGTAACGGTGGTACCCTGGAATACATGGGGGTGTAACGGTGGTGCTGGTACCCTGGAATACATGGAGGTGTAACGGTGGTACCCTGGAATACATGGGGGTGTAACGGTGGTACCCTGGAATACATGGGGGTGTAACGGTGGTACACTGGAATACATGGAGGTGTAACGGTGGTGCTGGTACCCTGGAATACATGGAGGTGTAACGGTGGTACCCTGGAATACATGGAGGTGTAACGGTGGTACCCTGGAATACATGGAGGTGTAACGGTGGTACCCTGGAATACATGGGGGTGTAACGGTGGTGCTGGTACCCTGGAATACATGGAGGTGTAACGGTGGTACCCTGGAATACATGGAGGTGTAACGGTGGTACCCTGGAATACATGGGGGTGTAACGGTGGTACCCTGGAATACATGGAGGTGTAACGGTGGTGCCCTGGAATACATGGAGGTGTAACGGTGGTACCCTGGAATACATGGAGGTGTAACGGTGGTACCCTGGAATACATGGGGGTGTAACGGTGGTACCCTGGAATACATGGGGGTGTAACGGTGGTACTGGTACCCTGGAATACATGGAGGTGTAACGGTGGTGCCCTGGAATACATGGGGGTGTAACGGTGGTACCCTGGAATACATGGGGGTGTAACGGTGGTATCCTGGAATACATGGAGGTGTAACGGTGGTACCCTGGAATACATGGGGGTGTAACGGTGGTACCCTGGAATACATGGGGGTGTAACGGTGGTATCCTGGAATACATGGAGGTGTAACGGTGGTACCCTGGAATACATGGAGGTGTAACGGTGGTACCCTGGAATACATGGAGGTGTAACGGTGGTACCCTGGAATACATGGAGGTGTAACGGTGGTACCCTGGAATACATGGAGGTGTAACGGTGGTACCCTGGAATACATGGAGGTGTAACGGTGGTACCCTGGAATACATGGGGGTGTAACGGTGGTACCCTGGAATACATGGGGGTGTAACGGTGGTACTGGTACCCTGGAATACATGGAGGTGTAACGGTGGTACCCTGGAATACATGGATGTGTAACGGTGGTACCCTGGAATACATGGAGGTGTAACGGTGGTACCCTGGAATACATGGAGGTGTAACGGTGGTACCCTGGAATACATGGGGGTGTAACGGTGGTACCCTGGAATACATGGAGGTGTAACGGTGGTACCCTGGAATACATGGAGGTGTAACGGTGGTACTGGTACCCTGGAATACATGGAGGTGTAACGGTGGTACCCTGGAATACATGGATGTGTAACGGTGGTACCCTGGAATACATGGAGGTGTAACGGTGGTACTGGTACCCTGGAATACATGGAGGTGTAACGGTGGTACCCTGGAATACATGGATGTGTAACGGTGGTACCCTGGAATACATGGGGGTGTAACGGTGGTACCCTGGAATACATGGGGGTGTAACGGTGGTGCCCTGGAATACATGGAGGTGTAACGGTGGTACCCTGGAATACATGGGGGTGTAACGGTGGTACCCTGGAATACATGGGGGTGTAACGGTGGTGCCCTGGAATACATGGAGGTGTAACGGTGGTACCCTGGAATACATGGGGGTGTAACGGTGGTACCCTGGAATACATGGAGGTGTAACGGTGGTACCCTGGAATACATGGGGGTGTAACGGTGGTACCCTGGAATACATGGAGGTGTAACGGTGGTACCCTGGAATACATGGAGGTGTAACGGTGGTACCCTGGAATACATGGAGGTGTAACGGTGGTACCCTGGAATACATGGGGGTGTAACGGTGGTACCCTGGAATACATGGAGGTGTAACGGTGGTACCCTGGAATACATGGAGGTGTAACGGTGGTACCCTGGAATACATGGAGGTGTAACGGTGGTGCCCTGGAATACATGGAGGTGTAACGGTGGTAACCTGGAATACATGGAGGTGTAACGGTGGTACCCTGGAATACATGGAGGTGTAACGGTGGTACCCTGGAATACATGGAGGTGTAACGGTGGTACCCTGGAATACATGGGAGTGTAACGGTGGTACCCTGGAATACATGGAGGTGTAACGGTGGTACCCTGGAATACATGGGGGTGTAACGGTGGTACCCTGGAATACATGGAGGTGTAACGGTGGTACCCTGGAATACATGGGGGTGTAACGGTGGTACCCTGGAATACATGGAGGTGTAACGGTGGTACCCTGGAATACATGGGGGTGTAACGGTGGTGCCCTGGAATACATGGAGGTGTAACGGTGGTACCCTGGAATACATTGAGGTGTAACGGTGGTACCCTGGAATACATAGAGGTGTAACGGTGGTACCCTGGAATACATGGAGGTGTAACGGTGGTACCCTGGAATACATGGGGGTGTAACGGTGGTACCCTGGAATACATGGAGGTGTAACGGTGGTACCCTGGAATACATGGAGGTGTAACGGTGGTACCCTGGAATACATGGGGGTGTAACGGTGGTACCCTGGAATACATGGAGGTGTAATGGTGGTACCCTGGAATACATGGGGGTGTAACGGTGGTACCCTGGAATACATGGGGGTGTAACGGTGGTGCTGGTACCCTGGAATACATGGAGGTGTAACGGTGGTACCCTGGAATACATGGAGGTGTAACGGTGGTACCCTGGAATACATGGAGGTGTAACGGTGGTACCCTGGAATACATGGAGGTGTAACGGTGGTACCCTGGAATACATGGGGGTGTAACGGTGGTACCCTGGAATACATGGAGGTGTAACGGTGGTACTGGTACCCTGGAATACATGGGGGTGTAACGGTGGTACTGGTACCCTGGAATACATGGAGGTGTAACGGTGGTACTGGTACCCTGGAATACATGGGGGTGTAACGGTGGTACCCTGGAATACATGGAGGTGTAACGGTGGTACCCTGGAATACATGGGGGTGTAACGGTGGTGCTGGTACCCTGGAATACATGGAGGTGTACATTTCGTGCGTTTTTTCGTGTGTTTTTGACATTTCGACTTTTTTTCCTTGAAATTTCGACTTTTTTTTCAAAATTTCGACTTTTATCGTCAAAATTTCGACTTTTTTCTCGAAATTTCGACTTTTTTCTCGAAATTTCGACTTTTTTCCCGAAATTTTAATTTTTTTCTCAAAATTTTGACTTTTTTTCGTCAAAATTTCGACTTTTTTCTCGAAATTTTCACTTTTTTCTCGAAATTTCGACTTTTTTCCCGAAATTTTGACTTTTTTCTTGACATTTTCACTTTTTTCACAACATTTCATGCGTTTTTTCACAACATTTCGTGCGTTTTTGATATTTCGACTTTTTTCTCAAAATTTTGACTTTTTTCACGACATTTCACGCGTTTTTGGTGCGTTTTTGACATTTCGACTTTTTTTCCTTGAAATTTCGACTTTTTTTTTTTTCAAAATTTCGACTTTTTTCGTAAAAAATTTCAACTTTTTTCTCGAAATTTCCACTTTTTTCTCAAAATTTTGACTTTTTTCCTGAAATTTTAACTTTTTTCTCAAAATTTAGACTTTTTTTCGTCAAAATTTCGACTTTTTTCTCGAAATTTTCACTTTTTTCGCGAAATTTCGACTTTTTCCCGAAATTTTGACTTTTTTCTCGACATTTTCACTTTTTTCACAACATTTCGTGCGTTTTTTCGTGTGTTTTTGACATTTCGACTTTTTTTCGTCAAAATTTCGACTTTTTTCTCGAAATTTTCACTTTTTTCTCGAAATTTCGACTTTTTCCCGAAATTTTGACTTTTTTCTCGACATTTTCACTTTTTTCACAACATTTCGTGCGTTTTTTCACAACATTTCGTGCGTTTTTGATATTTCGACTTTTTTCTCAAAATTTTGACTTTTTTCACGACATTTCACGCGTTTTTGGTGCGTTTTTGACATTTCGACTTTTTTTCGTTGAAATTTCGACTTTTTGGAATACATGGGGGTGTAACGGTGGTGCCCTGGAATACATGGGGGTGTAACGGTGGTACCCTGGAATACATGGGGGTGTAACGGTGGTGCTGGTACCTGGAATACATGGAGGTGTAACGGTGGTGCTGGTACCCTGGAATACATGGAGGTGTAACGGTGGTACCCTGGAATACATGGGGGTGTAACGGTGGTACCCTGGAATACATGGGGGTGTAACGGTGGTACCCTGGAATACATGGAGGTGTAACGGTGGTACCCTGGAATACATGGGGGTGTAACGGTGGTACCCTGGTATACATGGAGGTGTAACGGTGGTACCCTGGAATACATGGGGGTGTAACGGTGGTACCCTGGAATACATGGAGGTGTAACGGTGGTACCCTGGAATACATGGAGGTGTAACGGTGGTACTGGTACCCTGGAATACATGGGGGTGTAACGGTGGTACTGGTACCCTGGAATACATGGAGGTGTAACGGTGGTACTGGTACCCTGGAATACATGGGGGTGTAACGGTGGTACCCTGGAATACATGGAGGTGTAACGGTGGTACCCTGGAATACATGGAGGTGTAACGGTGGTACCCTGGAATACATGGGGGTGTAACGGTGGTACCCTGGAATACATGGGGGTGTAACGGTGGTACCCTGGAATACATGGAGGTGTAACGGTGGTACCCTGGAATACATGGAGGTGTAACGGTGGTACCCTGGAATACATGGAGGTGTAACGGTGGTACCCTGGAATACATGGAGGTGTAACGGTGGTACCCTGGAATACATGGGGGTGTAACGGTGGTACCCTGGAATACATGGAGGTGTAACGGTGGTAACCTGGAATACATGGAGGTGTAACGGTGGTACCCTGGAATACATGGGGGTGTAACGGTGGTACCCTGGAATACATGGAGGTGTAACGGTGGTACCCTGGAATACATGGAGGTGTAACGGTGGTACCCTGGAATACATGGAGGTGTAACGGTGGTACCCTGGAATACATGGAGGTGTAACGGTGGTACCCTGGAATACATGGGGGTGTAACGGTGGTGCCCTGGAATACATGGAGGTGTAACGGTGGTGGTGGTACCCTGGAATACATGGAGGTGTAACGGTGGTGCTGGTACCCTGGAATACATGGAGGTGTAACGGTGGTGCTGGTACCCTGGAATACATGGGGGTGTAACGGTGGTGCCCTGGAATACATGGAGGTGTAACGGTGGTACCCTGGAATACATGGGGGTGTAACGGTGGTGCCCTGGAATACATGGAGGTGTAACGGTGGTGCTGGTACCCTGGAATACATGGGGGTGTAACGGTGGTACCCTGGAATACATGGAGGTGTAACGGTGGTACCCTGGAATACATGGAGGTGTAACGGTGGTACCCTGGAATACATGGGGGTGTAACGGTGGTACCCTGGAATACATGGAGGTGTAACGGTGGTACCCTGGAATACATGGGGGTGTAACGGTGGTGCCCTGGAATACATGGAGGTGTAACGGTGGTGCTGGTACCCTGGAATACATGGGGGTGTAACGGTGGTACCCTGGAATACATGGAGGTGTAACGGTGGTACCCTGGAATACATGGAGGTGTAACGGTGGTACCCTGGAATACATGGAGGTGTAACGGTGGTACCCTGGAATACATGGGGGTGTAACGGTGGTACCCTGGAATACATGGGGGTGTAACGGTGGTGCTGGTACCCTGGAATACATGGAGGTGTAACGGTGGTACCCTGGAATACATGGGGGTGTAACGGTGGTACCCTGGAATACATGGAGGTGTAACGGTGGTACCCTGGAATACATGGAGGTGTAACGGTGGTACCCTGGAATACATGGAGGTGTAACGGTGGTACCCTGGAATACATGGAGGTGTAACGGTGGTGCTGGTACCCTGGAATACATGGAGGTGTAACGGTGGTACCCTGGAATACATGGAGGTGTAACGGTGGTACCCTGGAATACATGGAGGTGTAACGGTGGTACCCTGGAATACATGGAGGTGTAACGGTGGTGCTGGTACCCTGGAATACATGGAGGTGTAACGGTGGTACCCTGGAATACATGGAGGTGTAACGGTGGTACCCTGGAATACATGGAGGTGTAACGGTGGTACCCTGGAATACATGGAGGTGTAACGGTGGTACCCTGGAATACATGGAGGTGTAACGGTGGTACCCTGGAATACATGGAGGTGTAACGGTGGTACCCTGGAATACATGGAGGTGTAACGGTGGTACCCTGGAATACATGGAGGTGTAACGGTGGTACCCTGGAATACATGGAGGTGTAACGGTGGTACCCTGGAATACATGGAGGTGTAACGGTGGTGCTGGTACCCTGGAATACATGGAGGTGTAACGGTGGTACCCTGGAATACATGGAGGTGTAACGGTGGTACCCTGGAATACATGGAGGTGTACATTTCGTGCGTTTTTTCGTGTGTTTTTGACATTTCGACTTTTTTTCCTTGAAATTTCGACTTTTTTTTCAAAATTTCAACTTTTTTCTCGAAATTTCGACTTTTTTCCCGAAATTTTCACTTTTTTCTCGAAATTTCGACTTTTTTCCCGAAATTTTGACTTTTCTCTCGACATTTTTCACTTTTTTCACAACATTTTGTGCGTTTTTTCACAACATTTTGTGCGTTTTTGACATCTCGACTTTTTTTCGTTGAAATTTCGACTTTTTGGAATACATGTGGGTGTAACGGTGGTGCTGGTACCCTGGAATACATGGTTGACGTGTCACTTCCTGTGCAGGCCGGCGTTGCCGTGGATACGCGCTCCGTCCCCAAACACGTGTCGTCCCTGGAGTTCCCCAGACTGACGCCGGGCCACGCCTACACCGTCACCGTCCAATCCCGGAGCGGCAGCTTGACCAACAGCATCGCGGTGACGGGGAGAGCAGGTGAGACCCGGCAGAACCGGTTCCTGGTTCCCGGTTCCTGGTTCCTGGTTCCTGGTTCCTAGTTCCGGTTCCTGGTTCCTGGTTCCTGGTTCCTGGTTCCTGGTTCCTGGTCCTAGTTCCCGGTCCCGGACCTGAGCAGTTCTGGCTAGCGCTGCAGCTATCGAATATTTTAGTAATCGAGTATTTTACTGAAAATCATCCATTAATCGAGTAATTGGATTAAACATATTTTTGTTTAGTTAAAGAGCAATTATAAATATACCGTATTTTCTGGACTATAAGCCGCACCTGCATATAAGCCGCATCCGCTCTATTTTTAAAAAACAATAAAAAAAGATATTTAGCCCCAGATATTTGTTGTTTATTAGATATTTACTACATGTCCAGAATGATTCTGAACTGTAAATGATGTACATGTTTGTACCTAAATAGATCTTTCCTAACAGTGTCTTTTAACACGGCAGCAACTTTGCTGATTAAAACGGGACAGAACCAAGAGAAAATAACCGCTATTTATTTATCTATTTATCTGTTTGAAATCTGCTTCTACTTCTATCTGCTAAAGAAGAAGTAGCGTTTTCTTCTTTGCATTTATTTTGTCTTAGTTTTGATTCTAATTCCGGTTAGCGCCCCCTAGTGGTGGAAGAAAAATCCACAGAATATCTGCACCTTTGTATAAGCTGCTGGTTGAAAACCTATGAAAAAGTAGCAGCTTATAGTCCAGAAAATACAGTAGTCTGTTTTAGATTGGGCGGATACGCCACAGTACGGGTAAATACCTGCTTTGAGCTGCAAAATTAAACCATTCCTCCAGGCAGAGAAAATTCCAGGGCTGGGCGATATATCGAGATTTTAATATATATCGATATATTTTCAAACACGATATGGTACGAGACAATATCGTTTATATCGATTTTAAAAAAAAAAGAAAAAAAAAAAATTTTACATTTTTTTTTTGATGTTGATATAGCTTATTTTGTGACAAATTGACTTGAATGTTTTATTTGAGATTGTCACAAATGTTTTGTTATTTGCACAACTGTCAACCTCAGTGGAAAAGTCTGCCTGTTACTGTCTACATTGTATTAATTACAGTGTATTTTAATTTAATTGTTATGCAGGAAAGGGATATTTGTTTTATTTTATTCAAGAATCATTTTTATTCTATATATGCAGGCAGTTTATTTTTATTTCATGTGTTTTATACATGTTGATATTGTGCAGACCTCTGTTAATAAAGGAACCTGTGTGACATTTGGAACGAGGCTTTGTATTAAAACTGACTGTTTTTTTAAGAAATGAAGCTAACAGAGATGCTAACAGAGATGCTAACAGAGATGCTAACAGAGATGCTAACAGAGATGCTAACAGAGATGCTAACAGAGATGCTAACAGAGATGCTAACGGAGATGCTAACGGAGATGCTAACGGAGATGCTAACAGAGATGCTAACAGAGATGCTAACAGATATGCTAACAGAGATGCTAACGGAGATGCTAACGGAGATGCTAACAGAGATGCTAACAGAGGTGCTAACAGAGATGCTAACAGAGATGCTAACAGAGATGCTATGCTATAATGCTTTGGGGGAAACCCCAATTAAGGCACAGAAAAAATATCGAGATATATATCGAGTATCAACATTCAGCTAGAAAATATCCAGATATGACTTTTGGTCCATATCGCCCAGCCCTAGCAGGGCCTAATTGCCCCCCCGTCCGCAAGCTCTCAAAATAAGTTTTGGCTCACACGGGACCAAAATCCCGTGCGAACCAGGCTCTTTCTCACAGAAAAACAGGCATTTGCTATGATAAACAGCAGGTGCGTGGCTGACTAAAAACTAAAGCTGTGTTTTGGGAATCCAGGGCATCTTCAGGACACAACATTTATTTTTTCTCCCTTCACCCCCCCAGCGCCGGCCCGGGTGACGGCCCTGCAGGCCGACAACGGCCACACCACCCACAGCCTGACGGTGGCGTGGGAGGGCCCGCCGGGCCGCTACGACGCCTTCGGCCTGCGGCTGCTGGACGGCGCCGGCGCCGCGCTGCTGAACCGGACCCTGCCGGCCCAGAGCCGGGCCCAGACCCTGGAGGGCCTGACGTCGGGCCGGCGCTACCGCGTGGAGCTGCTGACGCTCAGCGGCGGCGTGGCGGCGCTGGAGCCGGCGGTGGCGGACGGACAAACACGTGAGTGGAACTTTTACAAGCAGAAAAACAAAGCAGAAAAAAACAACTAAATCAATGTTTCTGCTCAGATTTCTCCTTATTATTATAATGATAATAACAATACATTTTATTTGTAAAGCACTTTTCATAAAATAATCTCAGTGTGCTACCGATACAAAATAAAAAAAAACATCACAGTTCGGGGCGACAGAGTTCTGAATGAAATGAAGTTTCCAGAGGTGTTTGTTGGGGATACTGATGAGCAGGCTGTTACATTAGTACCTGGTCAGGGGGAGTGAAAAAAGTCGAAATGTCGAGAAAAAAGTAGAAATTTTGAGAAAAAAGTTGAAATTTTGAGAAAAAGGTGAAATTTTGAGAAAAAAGTTGAAATTTGGATGAAAAAGTCAAAATTTTGAGAAAAAAGTCGAGAAAAGTGTTGAAATTTTGAGAAAAAAAGTTGAAATTTTGAGAAAAAAGTTGAAATTTTGAGAAAAAGGTTGAAATGTTGATTAAAAAAGTTGAAATTTGGATGAAAAAGTCAACATTTTGAGAAAAAGGTGAAATTTTGAGAAAAAAGTTGAAATTTGGATGAAAAAGTTGAAATTTGGATGAAAAAAGTCAAGAAAAAAGTTGAAATTTTGAGAAAAAAAGTTGAAATTTTGAGAAAAAAGTTGAAATTTTGAGAAAAAGGTTGAAATTTTTATGAAAAAAGTTGAAATGTGGATGAAAAAGTCAAATTTTTTAGAAAAAAGTCGAGAAAAAAGTTGAAATTTTGAGTAAAAAAGTTGAAATTTTGAGAAAAAAGGTGAAAAAAAAGTTGAAATTTTGATGAAAAAGTTGAAATTTTGATGAAAAAGTTGAAATTTTGAGAACAAGGTGAAATTTTGAGAAAAAAGTTGAAATTTGGATGAAAAAGTCAAAATTTGGATGAAAAAAGTCGAGAAAAAAGTTGAAATTTTGAGAAAAAAAGTTGAAATTTTGAGAAAAAAGTTGAAATTTTGAGTAAAAAAGTTGAAATTTTGAGAAAAAAGGTGAAAAAAAAGTTGAAATTTTGATGAAAAAGTTGAAATTTTGATGAAAAAGTTGAAATTTTGAGAACAAGGTGAAATTTTGAGAAAAAAGTTGAAATTTGGATGAAAAAGTCAAAATTTGGATGAAAAAAGTCGAGAAAAAAGTTGAAATTTTGAGAAAAAAAGTTGAAATTTTGAGAAAAAAGTTGAAATTTTGAGAAAAAGGTTGAAATTTTTATGAAAAAAGTTGAAATGTGGATGAAAAAGTCAAATTTTTTAGAAAAAAGTCGAGAAAAAAGTTGAAATTTTGAGTAAAAAAGTTGAAATTTTGAGAAAAAAGGTGAAAAAAAAGTTGAAATTTTGATGAAAAAGTTGAAATTTTGATGAAAAAGTTGAAATTTTGAGAACAAGGTGAAATTTTGAGAAAAAAGTTGAAATTTGGATGAAAAAGTCAAAATTTGGATGAAAAAAGTCGAGAAAAAAGTTGAAATTTTGAGAAAAAAAGTTGAAATTTTGAGAAAAAAGTTGAAATTTTGAGAAAAAGTTGAAATTTTGATGAAAAAGTTGAAATTTTGATGAAAAAGTTGAAATTTTGAGAAAAAGGTGAAATTTTGAGAAAAAAGTTGAAATTTGGATGAAAAAGTTGAAATTTTGAGAAAAAAAGTTGAAATTTTGAGAAAAAAAGTTGAAATTTTGAGAAAAAAGTTGAAATTTTGAGAAAAAGGTTGAAATTTTTATGAAAAAAGTTGAAATGTGGATGAAAAAGTCAATTTTTTTAGAAAAAAGTTGAGAAAAAAGTTGAAATTTTGAGTAAAAAAGTTGAAATTTTGAGAAAAAAGGTGAAAAAAAAGTTGAAATTTTGATGAAAAAGTTGAAATTTTGAGAAAAAAGTTGAAATTTGGATGAAAAAGACAAAATTTTGAGAAAAAAGTCGGGAAAAAAGTTGAAATTTTGAGAAAAAAAGTTGAAATTTGGATGAAAAAGTCAAGTCAAAGGCCGTGTACAAGTTTTTCTGCATCGGAGAAAGTGAGGAAGGGGCGGAGTTTGGATATGTTCTTGGAAACATCAAGTCCTCGTGTGTTGCAGGTCCGGCTGCCGTGGGGAATCTGTCTGCCGTCTCCGTCAACACCTCCGTCCTCAGCTTCTCCTGGACTCCCCCGGAGGGACACGTGGACTCGTACAACCTGTCCCTGTCCCTGGTCCCCGAGCAGCAGGTGAGTCTTTACCTGTCCCGGGTCCCTGAGCAGCAGGTGAGTCTTTACCTGTCCCTCTACCTGAGCAGCAGGTGAGTCTTTACCTGTCCCTCTACCTGGTCCCTGAGCAGCAGGTGAGTCTTTACCTGTCCCTCTACCTGGTCCCTGAGCAGCAGGTGAGTCTTTACCTGTCCCTCTACCTGGTCCCTGAGCAGCAGGTGAGTCTTTACCTGTCCCTCTACCTGAGCAGCAGGTGAGTCTTTACCTGTCCCTGTCCCGGGTCCCCGAGCAGCAGGTGAGTCTTTACCTGTACCGGGTCCCTGAGCAGCAGGTGAGTCTTTACCTGTCCCTCTACCTGAGCAGCAGGTGAGTCTTTACCTGTCCCTCTACCTGGTCCCTGAGCAGCAGGTGAGTCTTTACCTGTCCCTCTACCTGAGCAGCAGGTGAGTCTTTACCTGTCCCTCTACCGGGTCCCTGAGCAGCAGGTGAGTCTTTACCTGTCCCTCTACCTGGTCCCTGAGCAGCAGGTGAGTCTTTACCTGTCCCTGTCCCGGGTCCCCGAGCAGCAGGTGAGTCTTTACCTGTCCCTCTACCTGGTCCCTGAGCAGCAGGTGAGTCTTTACCTGTCCCTGTCCCTGGTACCTGAGCAGCAGGTGAGTCTCCAACCAATTTTGAGAAAAAAGTTGAAATTTGGATGAAAAAGTCAAAATTTTGAGAAAAAAGTCGAGAAAAAAGTTGAAATTTTGAGAAAAAAAGTTGAAATTTTGAGAAAAAAGTTGAAATTTTTAGAAAAAGGTTGAAATTTTGATGAAAAAAGTTTAAATTTGGATGAAAAAGTCAAAATTTTGAGAAAAAAGTCGAGAAAAAAGTTGAAATTTTGAGTAAAAAAGTTGAAATTTTGAGAAAAAGTCAAAATTTTGAGAAAAAAGTCGAGAAAAAAGTTGAAATTTTGAGTAAAAAAGTTGAAATTTTGAGAAAAAGGTGAAATTTTGAGAAAAAAGTTGAAATTTTGAGAAAAAGGTTGAAATTTGGATGAAAAAGTCAAAATTTTGAGAAAAAAGTCGAGAAAAAAGTTGAAATTTTGAGAAAAAAAGTTGAAATTTTGAGAAAAAAGGTGAAATTTTTAGAAAAAGGTTGAAATTTTGATGAAAAAAGTTTAAATTTGTATGAAAAAGTCAAAATTTTGAGAAAAAAGTCGAGAAAAAAGTTGAAATTTTGAGTAAAAAAGTTGAAATTTTGAGAAAAAGGTGAAATTTTGAGAAAAAAGTTGAAATTTTGAGAAAAAGGTTGAAATTTGGATGAAAAAGTCAAAATTTTGAGAAAAAAGTCGAGAAAAAAGTTGAAATTTTGAGAAAAAGGTGAAATTTTGAGAAAAAGTCAAAATTTTGAGAAAAAAGTCGAGAAAAAAGTTGAAATTTTGAGTAAAAAAGTTGAAATTTTGAGAAAAAGGTGAAATTTTGAGAAAAAAGTTGAAATTTTGAGAAAAAGGTTGAAATTTGGATGAAAAAGTCAAAATTTTGAGAAAAAAGTCGAGAAAAAAGTTGAAATTTTGAGAAAAAAAGTTGAAATTTTGAGAAAAAAGGTGAAATTTTTAGAAAAAGGTTGAAATTTTGATGAAAAAAGTTTAAATTTGTATGAAAAAGTCAAAATTTTGAGAAAAAAGTCGAGAAAAAAGTTGAAATTTTGAGTAAAAAAGTTGAAATTTTGAGAAAAAGGTGAAATTTTGAGAAAAAAGTTGAAATTTTGAGAAAAAGGTTGAAATTTGGATGAAAAAGTCAAAATTTTGAGAAAAAAGTCGAGAAAAAAGTTGAAATTTTGAGAAAAAGGTGAAATTTTGAGAAAAAAGTCAACCTGTCCCTCTACCTGGTCCCTGAGCAGCAGGTGAGTCTCTAACCTGTCCCTCAGGGGTCGGCAACCCAACATGTTTTAGATCCATATTGGACCAAAAACACAAAAAACTAATATTTCTGGAGCCGCAAAAAATGAAAAGTCTTGTATCAGAATTAGAATGAAGAAACACATGCTGCATGTTTCTATATTAGTTAGAACTGGGGGAAGATTTATTTTTAAATTATGCAAAAAAGTCGAAATGTTAAGAAAAAAGTCAAATTTCGAGGAAAAAGTTGAAATTTCGAGGAAAAAGTTGAAATTTCGAGGAAAAAGTTGAAATTTCGAGAAAAAAGTCAAAATTTCGAGAAAAAAGTCGAAATTTCGAGAAAACGGTCAAAATTTCGAGAAAAAAGTCGAAATGTCGAGAAAAAAGTCAAAATTTTGAGAAAAAATTCGAGATTAAAAAGAGATTAAAATATCGAGATTAAAAAGGAAAGGAAAAACAAAGAAAAAAACAGAAAAAAACGAAAAAAAGAAGAAAAAAAGAAAAAGGAAAAAAGAAAATAAAAAAAGGAAAAAGAGAAAAAATAGGAAAAAAGGAAAAAAAGAAGGAAAAAAAAGGTCAAACATTTTTGAAAAAGCTCCAGGAGCCACTAGGGCGGCGCTAAAGAGCCGCGGGTTGCTGATCCCTGCTCTACCGGGTCCCCGAGCAGCAGGTGAGTGTCGCCGGACCGCAGGTGCGTCGCCAATGAAATGCTGAAAACAACGATGTGCCGCTTCCGGCGGGAATAAAACCCACAACCAGGAAGTCCCTGCGTACAGGGAATTTACTTCCAGCCAATGAAACGTGCGTCCGTGTTTTGACTCTTTTATATGCAAACTTTAGCTTAATGTTTCAGTAACTTTTTTTCAGCAATATTGATAATGAATCTGATTTATGATTGGATTCCTCTAAGTGTCAACTTTTATTAGAGGCCAGAATGATGAAGGTTCAAGAGTTCTGTCCTTTTATCCAGGAACGTGACCTGGTTATCCACGTGTCTTTTTGGAGTCTCCAAATGTGCCATTTTTGGAAAGGTCTAGTCCAGGGGTCGGCAACCGTGGCTCTAGAGCTGCATGTGGCTCTTTAGCGCCGCCCTAGTGGCTCCTGGAGCTTTTTAAAAAATGTCTACCTTTTTTTTCCTTTTTTTTTCCTTTTTTCTTCTGTTTTTCCTCTTTTTATTTTTTTCTCTTTTATTCTTCTTTTTTTTTCTTTTTTTCCTTTTTTTCTTATTTTCTTTTTTCTTCCTTTTTTCCTTTTTTAATCTCAACATTTTAACTTTTTTCTCAACATTTCGACTTTTTTCTCGAGATTGTACTTAAACATTTATCTCGACATTTTGACTTTTTTCTAGAAGTGCATAATGAAAACAAAAATCTTCCCCCAGTTATAACTAATATAGAAACATACAGCAAGTGTTTCTTCAAACAAGACTTTTCATGTTTTGCGGCTCCAGACATATTTGTTTTTTGTGTTTTTGGTCCAATATGGATCTAAAACATTTTGGGTTGCCGACCCCTGATCTAGACACAATCTTACAAAAACATGTGTAAAATACTCATTTATTGTGGTATTGTTATCAGATTTGAACTTGCACTAGAAAAGGCTTCATGCTGAGGTCTTATTGTGTTTTCCAGCTAATAAGTCCCAGATTCATCTGCAACATCTGGTTACAGAACAAATAAAAACCTTCTATTTCAGTGTTTAAACTGAGATTACTCAATGCTAGTAGCAGTTAGTGATTCTGACGAGCCCGCCGTCACGTCTCCGTTGTGGTTTCCAGGTGTTTTGGGAGAATCTCACTTAGGGTTCGAGAGCGGTCGGCTGCGCAAAAATGAATCACACACACACACACTCGCTTTTGCTATAATGAATACATTTATTAGCAAGCAGTGCACACAAAAAGACTCACACACAATTGCTCTTTGCTAGGATAACTGTGTCAAGTTATCCCCCGCAAAAGGCAAATCAACGACTTTAGTCTCGTAATGTTACGACTTTACTCTCGTAACGTTACGACTTTACTCTTGTAACGTTACGACTTTACTCTCGTAATGTTACGACTTTATTATGGTAATGTTACGACTTTATTCTGGTAATGTTACGACTTTATTATCGTAATGTTACGACTTTATTCTGGTAATGTTACGACTTTAGTCTCATAATGTTACGACTTTATTCTGGTAATGTTACGACTTTAGTCTCGTAATATTACGACTTTATTATCGTAATGTTACGACTTTATTCTCGTAATATTACGACTTTATTCTCGTAAGGTTACGACTTTATTCTCGTAATGTCACGACTTTACTCTCGTAATGTTACGACTTTAGTCTCGTAATGTTACGACTTTATTCTCGTAATGTTACGACTTTAGTCTCGTAATGTTACGACTTTATTCTCGTAATGTTACGACTTTATTCTCGTAATGTTACGACTATATTCTCGTAATGTCACGACTTTATTATGGTAATGTTACGACTTTATTCTCGTAACGTTACGACTTTATTCTCGTAACGTTACGACTTTAGTCTCGTAATGTTACGACTTTAATCTATTAGGACTTTATTCTCGTAATGTTACGACTTTATTCTCGTAATGTTACGACTTTATTCTCGTAATGTTACGACTTTATTCTCGTAATGTTACGACTTTATTCTCGTAATGTTACGACTTTATTCTCGTAATGTTACGACTATATTCTCGTAATGTCACGACTTTATTATGGTAATGTTACGACTTTATTATGGTAATGTTACGACTTTATTATCGTAATGTCACGACTTTATTCTCGTAATGTCACGACTTTATTCTGGTAATGTTACGACTTTAGTCTCGTAATGTCACGACTTTATTATCGTAACGTTACGACTTTATTATGGTAATGTCACGACTTTATTATGGTAATATTACGACTTTATTCTCGTAATGTTACGACTTTAGTCTCGTAATGTTACGACTTTATTATCGTAATATTACGACTTTATTCTCGTAATGTTACGACTTTATTATCGTAATGTTACGACTTTATTCTCGTAAGGTTACGACTTTATTATCGTAATGTTACGACTTTATTCTCGTAAGGTTACGACTTTATTCTCGTAAGGTTACGACTTTATTATCGTAATGTTACGACTTTATTCCCCTAATATTACGATTTTATTCTCGTAATGTTACGACTTTAGTCTCGTAATGTTACGACTTTATTATCGTAATATTACGACTTTATTCTCGTAATGTCACGACTTTATTATCGTAATGTTACGACTTTATTCTCGTAATGTTACGACTTTATTATCGTAATGTTACGACTTTATTCTCGTAAGGTTACGACTTTATTATCGTAATGTTACGACTTTATTCTCGTAAGGTTACGACTTTATTCTCGTAAGGTTACGACTTTATTATCGTAATTTTACGACTTTATTCTCGTAATGTCACGACTTTATTATCGTAATGTTACGACTTTATTCTCGTAATGTTACGACTTTATTATCGTAATGTTACGACTTTATTCTCGTAAGGTTACGACTTTAGTCTCGTAATGTTATGACTTTATTATCGTAATGTTACGACTTTATTCTCTAATCTTACGACTTTATTATCGTAATGTTACGACTTTATTATCGTAATGTTACGACTTTATTCTCTAATCTTACGACTTTATTCTCGTAATGTCACGACTTTATTCTGGTAATGTTATGACTTTACTCTCGTAAGGTTACGACTTTATTATGGTAATATTACGACTTTATTCTGGTAATGTTACGACTTTATTCTGGTAATGTTACGACTTTAGTCTCGTAATGTCACGACTTTATTATCGTAATGTCACGACTTTATTCTGGTAATGTTATGACTTTACTCTCGTAAGGTTACGACTTTATTCTCGTAATGTTACGACTTTATTCTCGTAATGTCACGACTTTATTCTGGTAATGTTATGACTTTACTCTCGTAAGGTTACGACTTTATTATGGTAATGTTACGACTTTATTCTCGTAATGTCACGACTTTATTATGGTAATGTTACGACTTTAGTCTCGTAATGTTATGACTTCTCATAATGTTACGACTTTATTCTCGTAATGTCACGACTTTATTATGGTAATGTTACGACTTTATTATGGTAATGTTACGACTTTATTATGGTAATGTTATCCCCCGCAAAAGGCAAATCAACAGACAATGACACAGGGCTAGTCCTTGATAACTCTTACCTTAACACAGAAGGACTGGAGAGCCGGCCAGTCCTGGCAGAGTAGCCGAAAACCCGCTGGGCGTCGTGCACTAGACCCGCAGCAGACTCTGACTTTAACTTCCGGCTGTCCCGTCTTTATACGACATCTCGCGGAGGGGGTTGCCCCTTCAACCCCCGCCCGCAAGCTCTCACGCTAAGTCTTGGTTCACACGGGAGCTCTCCCGTGTGAACAAGCGCCTCTCTCACAGTTACAATCATTCTAAACAGCAGGTGCAGACTGTGTTTTGGGAATTCAGGGCATTTCAGGACATAAAACATATTTTTTTTTCCCTTCATTCCACCTCTGGCCTGAAAATGTCCCAATTCAAAAACAAGCATAAAACATGAACATAATTAACATGAAAAGTTGAATTCAGGGCATTCCAGGACACCAAACATATTTGACCTCTCCCCAGGGCGACGGCGAGCCGGCGGGCGACGGAGAGCCGGTAGCTGGTCGGTCCCTCGGCGCGGCGGCGGATCGCTGCACCTTCGGCGGTCTGAGACCCGGAACCCTGTACCGGCTGAAGGTGGAGAGCTGGAGCCGCCGCATGAGCAGCGACTCCTCGGTGCTGGCCCGGACCGGTGAGTCGTGGCCCCGCCCCCTCCATGTAGCCCCGCCCCTCCATGTAGCCCCGCCCCCATGGCTGTAGCCCCGCCCCCACGGCGGTGGCACCATAGACATTTATACGTAGACGCCCCATCGAGATGCTGCGATACGTCAACGTCGCCGCCATATTGGATGTTCAAGACTGTAAACTAATACAAGTGAATGGACTCATGTTCATAAAGCATCTTTCTACAAAGAAATGTACGTTTTACGTCTCATTTATTCATTCACACACGCACTTTTTTCGTCCTTTTTTGTTTTTTATTCATCTTTTTTTCCTCTTTGTTCCTCTTTTTTTCATTTTTTTCCTCTTCTTTTTTTCCCTCTTTTTTCATCTTTCTCCTATTTTTTCATCTTTTTTTTACTCTTTTTTCCTTATTTTCATAAAGCGTTTTTCTACAAAGAAATGTACGTTTTACGTCTCATTTATTCATTCACACATACACTTTTTTCCTCTTTTTCTCTCTTTTTTCCTTTTTTTCCTTTTTTCTCTTTTTTTCTTCTTTTTTCTTGTTTTTTCCAATTTTCTTCCTCCTTTTTTCCCCTTTTTTGTCTCTTTTTTCATCTTTATTTCCTTTATTTCTTTTTTCTCCTCTTATTTTCTCTGTTTTTCCTCTTTTTTCCTCATTTTTTTCCTCTTTTTTCCGCTTTTTTCCTCTTTTTCTCCTTTTTTATCTTTTTTCCTCTTTGTTCCTCTTTTTTCATATTTTTTTCCTCTTTTTTCCTTATTTTTCATAAAGCATCTTTCTACAGAGAAATGTACGTTTTACGTCTCATTTATTCATTCACACACGCACTAATATACTTGGAAACAGTTAGGACCAAATATAATATATTTAACTTTCTCAGATGGCAAAAATAAGAACCTTATTATCATTTGTTGATGATTTGATGATTTAACAGATTTTTTCAGTTATTTAATTGTCTGAAAAATGGTTCAAATATGTTATTTTGTTATTTGAAAAATTTTAAATTTGCTTTGTTGATGAGAAAATATGTTTCTGTATTGTTCTTATTTTTGTGAGGGGGATATATATAGTTTTGTTCTCTATAGCTGATATAACATGAATTACTCCTATGTGGGATCAATAAAGTTCTTATTTTTACCATCTGAGAAAATTAAATATATTATATTTGGTCCTAACTGTTTCCAAGTATATTAGTGCGTGTGTGAATGAATAAAAGAGACGTAAAACATACATTTCTTTGTAGAAAGACGCTTTATGAAAATAAGGAAAAAAGAGGAAAAAAATATGAAAAAAGAGGAGAAAAAGAGGAAAAAAGAGGGAAAAAAGAGGGAAAAAAGAGGGAAAAAATGAGGAAAAAAGAGGAAAAAAAGAGAAAATAAGAGGAGAAAAAGGAAAAAAGGAAATAAAGATGAAAAAAGAGAAAAAAAGCGGAAAAAAGCGAAAAAAGAAGGTAAAAAGAGGAAAAAATAGAAATAAGAGGAAAAAAAGAGAGAAAAAGAGGAAAAAAGTGCGTGTGTGAATGAATAAATGAGACGTAAAACGTACATTTCTTTGTAGAAAGATGCTTTATGAACATGAGTCCATTTACTTGTATTAGTTTACAGTCTTGAACATCCAAGATGGCGGCGACGTTGACGTATCAGCAGCTCCGTGGAAGGAGGAGGAGACATGGATGTGGTAGCCCCGCCCCCCTGACCTCTGACCCCTCTCTGACCTCTCACCCCCCCCTGACCTCTGACCCCCCCCTGACCTCTGACCCCTCTCTCTCTCCAGTCCCGGCCCCGGCGGCGGCGGTCCTGCTGCAGAGCGACGGACGGACGGACCGGCTAGCGGTTAGCTGGCGGCGCGGCGCCGGCGCCTGCAGCGGCTACCAGGTGGGACAGGAAGTCTCTTCTTCTTCTGTGGTTCTGGTGGAAGCGGCGGTGAACTGACTCTCTGCTGTTCCAGGTGAAGCTGCGTCTGGTTTCCGGGGAAACGGTGGCGGCCCAGGACGTGGGGGCGGAGCTACGGAGCCACACCTTCCCCGGGCTGGTCCCCGGTAGGCTGTACCGCGCTGATGTCATCACGCGCAGCGGGGAGCTGACCAATCAGGCCTCGGCGCTGGGACGCACCGGTGGGTTAGCACGTTAGCGCGTTAGCACGTTAGCACGTTAGCACGTTAGCACGTTAGCATGTTAGCACGTTAGCGCTCAGTCCATAATTTATAAAACTAAGTCGTTTACAGCTCATTTGTTACGTGAGCTACTCATGCCACATATCTTCGGAAAGCTAAGATTCTTGTGACGTCGTAATATTTTGATAATAAAGTTGTAATATTACGAGAATAAAGTCATAATATTAAATATATTATAAATATATAAATATAACTTCACAAGATGCTCAATATTCCTTATTTTAACACAGGGAGAATAAGCTCTTCCTGTTAGAGTTCTCATTAATGATATTCTCATAAATGACGACTTTATTCTCGTAACATTGCGACTTTATTCTAATAAATTACGACTTTATTCTCGTAGCGTTACGACTTTATTCTCGTAGCGTTACGACTTTATTCTCGTAGCGTTACGACTTTATTCTCATAGCGTTACGACTTTATTCTCGTAGCGTTACGACTTTAGTCTCGTAATGTTACGAATTTATTCTCGTAACATTGCGACTTTATTCTAATAAATTACGACTTTATTCTCTAATGTTACGACTTTAGTCTCGTAATGTTACGACTTTAGTCTCGTAATGTTACGACTTTATTCTCGTAGCGTTACGACTTTAGTCTCGTAATGTTCCGACTTTATTCTCATAGCGTTACGACTTTATTCTCTAATGTTACGACTTTAGTCTCGTAATGTTACGACTTTAGTCTCGTAATGTTACGACTTTATTCTCGTAGCGTTACGACTTTAGTCTCGTAATGTTACGACTTTATTCTCGTAGCGTTACGACTTTAGTCTCGTAATGTTACGACTTTATTCTCATAGCGTTACGACTTTATTCTCTAATGTTACGACTTTAGTCTCGTAATGTTACGACTTTAGTCTCGTAATGTTACGACTTTATTCTCGTAGCGTTACGACTTTAGTCTCGTAATGTTCCGACTTTATTCTCATAGCGTTACGACTTTATTCTCGTAACGTTACGACTTTATTCTCGTAGCGTTACGACTTTATTCTCATAGCGCTACGACTTTATTCTCATAGCGTTACGACTTTATTCTCGTAGCGCTACGACTTTATTCTCGTAATGTTCCGACTTTATTCTCATAGCGTTACGACTTTATTCTCGTAACGTTACGACTTTATTCTCGTAACGTTACGACTTTATTCTCGTAGCGCTACGACTTTATTCTCATAGCGTTACGACTTTATTCTCGTAGCGTTACGACTTTATTCTCATTATATTATGACATTATTCTCGTAAATTGGTGGTAGCAGGTTAGCCGGCGAGATGCTAACTATTCTCTCCGCAGCTCCGGAGCCGCCCACCCACCTGTCCGTCAACCCCGGGCCGACCAATGACACGCTGGAGCTGCGCTGGTCTGGCCCCGCCCACGGAGACTACAGCAACTTCAGCCTGCGCTGGACGCCGCCCGACACCCTGACCGTAGGCCCCGCCCACCTGCGCTGGACGCCGCCCGACACCCTGACCGTAGGCCACGCCCACCTGACCGTAGGCCACGCCCACCTGACCCGCCTCCTGGTGGGAGGCCTGTTTCCAGGGCGACGCTACAACTTCTCCCTGGCGACCGTCAGCGGGGGCGGGGCCACGACAGGGGGCGGGGCCACGACAGGGGGCGGGGCCACGGCAGGGGGCGAGGCCACGACACGGAGCCAGGAGGTCCAGAGGAGCGTCAGGACAAGTAGGTGGAACCTACTTTATTCTCGTAACGTTACGACTTTACTTTCGTCGTGTTACGCCTTTATTTTCATAATGTTACAACTTTATTCCCGTAATGTTACGACTTTATTCTATTACGATTTTATTCTCGTAATGTTACGACTTAATTCCCGTAACGTTACGACTTTATTCTCCTAACGTTACGACTTTATTCTCTAATGTCACGACTTTATTCTCTAATGTTACGACTTTATTCCCGTAACGTTACGACTTTATTCTCCTAACGTTACGACTTTATTCTCTAATGTTACGACTTTATTCTCTAATGTTACGACTTTATTCTCATAATGTTACGATTTTATTCTCTAATGTTACGACTTTATTCCCGTAACGTTACGACTTTATTCTCCTAATGTTACGACTTTATTCTCGTAATGTTACGACTTTATTCTCGTAATGTTACGACTTTATTCCCCTAATGTTACGACTTTATTTTCGTAATGTTACGACTTTATTCCCCTAATGTTACGACTTTATTCCCCTAATGTTACGACTTTATTCTCGTAATGTTACGACTTTATTCCCCTAATGTTACGACTTTATTCCCCTAATGTTACGACTTTATTCCCCTAATGTTAGGACTTTAGTCTCGTAATGTTACGACTTTACTCTCGTAACGTTACGACTTTAGTCTCATAATGTTACGACTTTACTCTCATAATGTTACGACTTTAGTCTCATAATGTTACGACTTTAGTCTCATAATGTTACGACTTTAGTCTCGTAATGTTATGACTTTAGTCTCATAATGTTACGACTTTATTCCCCTAATGTTACGACTTTATTCCCCTAATGTTATGACTTTATTATCATAATTTTACGACTTTAGCCTCGTAATGTTACGACTTTAGTCTCATAATGTTACGACTTTAGTCTCATAATGTTACGACTTTAGTCTCATAATGTTACGACTTTAGTCTCATAATGTTACGACTTTAGTCTCATAATGTTACGACTTTATTCTCATAATGTTACGACTTTAGTCTCGTAATGTTACGACTTTAGTCTCGTAATGTTACGACTTTAGTCTCATAATGTTACGACTTTATTCCCCTAATGTTACGACTTTATTCTCTAATATTAAGACTTTATTCTCATAATATTACGACTTTAGTCTCTAAATATTACGACTTTAGTCTCGTAATGTTACGACTTTAGTCTCATAATGTTACGACTTTATTCTCATAATATTACGACTTTAGTCTCTAAATATTACGACTTTAGTCTCGTAATGTTACGACTTTAGTCTCATAATGTTACGACTTTATTCCCCTAATGTTACGACTTTATTCTCTAATATTAAGACTTTATTCTCATAATATTACGACTTTAGTCTCTAAATATTACGACTTTAGTCTCGTAATGTTACGACTTTAGTCTCATAATGTTACGACTTTATTCCCCTAATATTAAGACTTTATTCTCGTAATGTTACGACTTTATTCTCGTAATGTTACGACTTTATTCTCGTAATGTTACAACTTTATTCTCGCAATGTTACGACTTTATTCCCCTAATGTTGTGACTTTATTCCCCTAATTTTACGACTTTATTCCCCTAATGTTACGACTTTATTCCCCTAATGTTACGACTTTATTCTCGCAATGTTGCGACTTTATTCTCTAATATTAAGACTTTATTCTCTAATATTACGACTTTATTCTCGTAATGTTACGACTTTATTCCCCTAAGGTTACGACTTTATTCCCCTAATGTTACGACTTTATTCTCTAATGTTACGACTTTATTCCCCTAATGTTACGACTTTATTCCCCTAATGTTACGACTTTATTCTCTAATGTTACGACTTTATTCCCCTAATGTTACGACTTTATTCTGGTAATGTTACGACTTTATTCCCCTAAGGTTACGACTTTATTCCCCTAATGTTACGACTTTATTCTCTAATGTTACGACTTTATTCCCCTAATGTTACGACTTTATTCCCCTAATGTTACGACTTTATTCTCTAATGTTACGACTTTATTCTCTAATGTTACGACTTTATTCTCTAATGTTACGACTTTATTCTCGTAATGTTACGACTTTATTCCCGTAATGTTACGACTTTAGTCTCGTAATTTTACGACTTTATTCTCGCAATTTTGCGACTTTATTCCCCTAATGTTACGACTTTATTCTCGTAATGTTACGACTTTATTCCCCTAATGTTACGACTTTATTCTCTAATGTTATGACTTTATTCCCCTAATGTTACGACTTTATTCTCGTAATATTACGACTTTATTCTCGCAATTTTGCGACTTTATTCCCCTAATGTTACGACTTTATTCTCTAATGTTACGACTTTATTCTCGTAATATTACGACTTTATTCTCTTAATGTTACGATTTTATTCTGTAATGTTACGACTTTGTTCTCTTAATGTTACGACTTTATTCTCGTAATGTTACGACTTTATTCTCGTAATGTTACGACTTTATTCTCGTAATGTTACGACTTTATTCCCCTAATGTTACGACTTTATTTTCGTAATGTTACGACTTTATTCCCCTAATGTTACGACTTTATTCCCCTAATGTTACGACTTTATTCTCGTAATGTTACGACTTTATTCCCCTAATGTTACGACTTTATTCCCCTAATGTTACGACTTTATTTTCGTAATGTTACGACTTTATTCCCCTAATGTTACGACTTTATTCCCCTAATGTTACGACTTTATTCTCGTAATGTTACAACTTTATTCCCCTAATGTTACGACTTTATTCCCCTAATGTTAGGACTTTAGTCTCGTAATGTTACGACTTTACTCTCGTAACGTTACGACTTTAGTCTCATAATGTTACGACTTTAGTCTCATAATGTTACGACTTTAGTCTCATAATGTTACGACTTTAGTCTCATAATGTTACGACTTTATTCTCATAATGTTACGACTTTAGTCTCATAATGTTACGACTTTAGTCTCATAATGTTACGACTTTAGTCTCGTAATGTTATGACTTTAGTCTCATAATGTTACGACTTTATTCCCCTAATGTTACGACTTTATTCCCCTAATGTTAGGACTTTAGTCTCGTAATGTTACGACTTTACTCTCGTAACGTTACGACTTTAGTCTCATAATGTTACGACTTTATTATCATAATTTTACGACTTTAGCCTCGTAATGTTACGACTTTAGTCTCATAATGTTACAACTTTAGTCTCATGATGTTACGACTTTATACTCGTAATGTTACGACTTTAGTCTCGTAATGTTACGACTTTAGTCTCATAATGTTACGACTTTAGTCTCGTAATGTTACGACTTTAGTCTCATAATGTTACGACTTTAGTCTCATAATGTTACGACTTTAGTCTCGTAATGTTACGACTTTAGTCTCATAATGTTACGACTTTATTCTCATAATATTACGACTTTAGTCTCTAAATATTACGACTTTAGTCTCGTAATGTTACGACTTTAGTCTCATAATGTTACGACTTTATTCCCCTAATGTTACGACTTTATTCTCTAATATTAAGACTTTATTCTCATAATATTACGACTTTAGTCTCTAAATATTACGACTTTAGTCTCGTAATGTTACGACTTTAGTCTCATAATGTTACGACTTTATTCTCATAATATTACGACTTTAGTCTCTAAATATTACGACTTTAGTCTCGTAATGTTACGACTTTAGTCTCATAATGTTACGACTTTATTCCCCTAATGTTACGACTTTATTCTCTAATATTAAGACTTTATTCTCATAATATTACGACTTTAGTCTCTAAATATTACGACTTTAGTCTCGTAATGTTACGACTTTAGTCTCATAATGTTACGACTTTATTCCCCTAATGTTACGACTTTATTCCCCTAATATTAAGACTTTATTCTCTAATGTTACGACTTTATTCTCGTAATGTTACGACTTTATTCTCGTAATGTTACAACTTTATTCTCGCAATGTTACGACTTTATTCCCCTAATTTTACGACTTTATTCCCCTAATGTTACGACTTTATTCCCCTAATGTTACGACTTTATTCTCGCAATGTTGCGACTTTATTCTCTAATATTAAGACTTTATTCTCTAATATTACGACTTTATTCTCGTAATGTTACGACTTTATTCCCCTAAGGTTACGACTTTATTCCCCTAATGTTACGACTTTATTCTCTAATGTTACGACTTTATTCCCCTAATGTTACGACTTTATTCTGGTAATGTTACGACTTTATTCCCCTAAAGTTACGACTTTATTCCCCTAATGTTACGACTTTATTCTCTAATGTTACGACTTTATTCCCCTAATGTTACGACTTTATTCCCCTAATGTTACGACTTTATTCTCTAATATTAAGACTTTATTCTCTAATATTACGACTTTATTCTCGTAATGTTACGACTTTATTCCCCTAATGTTACGACTTTATTCCCCTAATGTTACGACTTTATTCTCTAATGTTACGACTTTATTCCCCTAATGTTACGACTTTATTCTGGTAATGTTACGACTTTATTCCCCTAAGGTTACGACTTTATTCCCCTAATGTTACGACTTTATTCTCTAATGTTACGACTTTATTCCCCTAATGTTACGACTTTATTCCCCTAATGTTACGACTTTATTCTCTAATGTTACGACTTTATTCTCTAATGTTACGACTTTATTCTCTAATGTTACGACTTTATTCTCGTAATGTTACGACTTTATTCCCGTAATGTTACGACTTTAGTCTCGTAATTTTACGACTTTATTCTCGCAATTTTGCGACTTTATTCCCCTAATGTTACGACTTTATTCTCGTAATGTTACGACTTTATTCCCCTAATGTTACGACTTTATTCTCTAATGTTATGACTTTATTCCCCTAATGTTACGACTTTATTCTCGTAATATTACGACTTTATTCTCGCAATGTTACGACTTTATTCCCCTAATGTTACGACTTTATTCCCCTAATGTTACGACTTTATTCTCTAATGTTACGACTTTATTCCCCTAATGTTACGACTTTATTCTGGTAATGTTACGACTTTATTCCCCTAAGGTTACGACTTTATTCCCCTAATGTTACGACTTTATTCTCTAATGTTACGACTTTATTCCCCTAATGTTACGACTTTATTCCCCTAATGTTACGACTTTATTCTCTAATATTAAGACTTTATTCTCTAATATTACGACTTTATTCTCGTAATGTTACGACTTTATTCCCCTAATGTTACGACTTTATTCCCCTAATGTTACGACTTTATTCTCTAATGTTACGACTTTATTCCCCTAATGTTACGACTTTATTCTGGTAATGTTACGACTTTATTCCCCTAAGGTTACGACTTTATTCCCCTAATGTTACGACTTTATTCTCTAATGTTACGACTTTATTCCCCTAATGTTACGACTTTATTCCCCTAATGTTACGACTTTATTCTCTAATGTTACGACTTTATTCTCTAATGTTACGACTTTATTCTCTAATGTTACGACTTTATTCTCGTAATGTTACGACTTTATTCCCGTAATGTTACGACTTTAGTCTCGTAATTTTACGACTTTATTCTCGCAATTTTGCGACTTTATTCCCCTAATGTTACGACTTTATTCCCCTAATGTTACGACTTTATTCTCTAATGTTATGACTTTATTCCCCTAATGTTACGACTTTATTCTCGTAATATTACGACTTTATTCTCGCAATTTTGCGACTTTATTCCCCTAATGTTACGACTTTATTCTCTAATGTTACGACTTTATTCTCGTAATATTACGACTTTATTATCATAAATTACGAATTTATTCTCGTAATTCCGGAACCTTCCGGAATGATTGAACCAGAACCAGAGGAATGATCAGAATGATTGATCAGGATGGTATTGATCAGAATGATTGATTGATGGTATTGATCCCCCCAGGCCCCGCCCCGCTCCGCTCCCTCCACTGCTTCCCTCTCTCGTCCTCCTCTCTCTCCTGCTCCTGGACTCCTCCCGTCTCCGACCTGGACTCGTACGAGGTGGAGCTGCGTCGCCACGACGACCGTCTCCGTGACGACGGCCGTCTCCGTGACGACGAGCGTCTCCGTGACGACGGGGAGCCGGTGTCGGCCCTGCGGCTGGCGGCCGGCGTCACCACGGTAACGCTGGACCAGCTGGAGGCGTACAGGAAGTACCGGGTCACGGTGAGAGTGTCGTCGGACGGGAGGAGGAGTCCGGCGGTGACGGAGACGAGTGTCACCATGATCGATCGTGAGGAAACACACACTAACACACACTTATATACACTCCTACACACACCGAACACACACTGAGGGGTCTGAGTCCGGGTCTGGGTCTGGGGTCCCCCCAGGGGTCTACGGGGTCTAAGCTGGTCCCCCCAGATCCAGATCCAGCAGTAACTGAACCTGAACCTCCAGAGCTTTGATCCCCGTCGCCATGACAACAGCTACTTCATCCTGGTCGCCCCAGAAACGTCTCCTCACTCCGTCCTCACCCCATAAATCACCCTGGAACCGGGACACGTCGGGGAACCGGGACACGTCCTGCGGCGTCCTGGTTCCAGAACCGGGACGCCGCAGGACGAGTCCTGGAGGGAAAGTTCCAGGTCTGAGCTCCTCAGACATCCAGGTTCCCACGGTAACGAGATGATGAACAGGCGCCACCACCACGACAACCAGGAACATCAGATCCATCCGGAACGATTTAGTCTCAGTCCAGGATCAGTTAAATAATCACTCAATGATTGCTGGTCCCGGCCACTCGGGGCCGGTTCTGAGGACTGGTTTGACCCGGTTTGAGCCGGTTTGAACCGGTTTGACCCGGTTTCAGCAGGCACTCCCTGGACAGGAAGTCTGCAGGTTCCTCTGGATCCTCTTCCATGTGTTTGATTGACAGCTTTGCCCCGCCCCCAGGTCCCCCCAGCTTTATTGACAGTTTAGAAAAACAATGTTTTTCACTTCGGATAGGGGGGGTCGAGGGATCCCTGCACAGAACATCCAAGTTCCAAGTGATCGCCGCGACTTTGTGGCGCTCCAAACTCGGAGGGTTGGGGGGGGGTTGATTAGAGGGAGGTGTGGTTAACAGTTAGTGTGTGTGAGCGGTAAGTCCGTGAACTTCTCTCAGAGCTGCTCTCAGCCAATGTCCTTGATGTTATCAGACGGCTCGGTCATTTCTGATCCAGGTCCACAGATGTTCCTGAGAGGGGAGGGTTAGTGGGGGCAGAGTCACCTTGTTTACATTCCACCAGGGAGATTGTGACCAGAGCGATCGGCCAAACCGCCCTGTCAAGGCCAGATTATAGAATCAACAATTATATTGCAAACAAACAGACTCAGTAATATTCCATCGGTAGACCAGGAATCCCCCTCCTCCGATCAGGATAAATCCTGCTATCATAAATCCAATTATGAAGCATCTTCAACGTCCTCGACAGACAGAATCACCAAACACAACGGTTTCCAATGTTTCCAGGAATCCATTGTGTATCCAGATAAAAACATCCCATGGGGGCAGGAGGGCTCCCTTACCCCCTGACTTCTGGTTGTGCTGAGAGACCAGTTAATCAATTAGTGAAAAGTGAAAAGAAGAGAATCTGAAGACGAGACAGGACAAAAAGCAGTAGCAGGGCAGATAGATAAGGGAGAGGAGCAGAAAAGCGTCCGCCTTTGCCGAGAGACGGAAGTGTTTGATTGACAGCTCTGCCCCTCCCCCAGGTCCCCCGGCCCCGCCCCCCAGCGTGTGTGTTTGATTGACAGGTTGTTACAGCTAAGCTCCGCCCCCAGGTCCCCCGGCTCCGCCCCCCAGCGTGCGTGTGGGAGAGAGGTCAAAGGTCACGTCGTCCTCCATCTTGTTCCGGTTCAACTGCTCCTGGTTCAGCGACGCTAACGGAGCCGTGAGGTTCTTCTCCGTGGTGGTGGCCGAGTCCGATGGTGGGTACAAGTACTAGTACTAACTAATACTAGTACTATAACTAATACTAATACTAGTACTAATACTAGTACTACTAATAATACTAGTACTAATACTACAACTAATACTAATACTGACGCTAACGGAGCCGTGAGGTTCTTCTCCGTGGTGGTGGCCGAGTCTGACGGTGGGTACAAGTACTACAACTAATACTAGTACTAGTACTAATACTAATACTAGTACTAATACTAGTACTAGTACTAATACTAGTACTACAACTAATACTACAACTAATACTAGTACTAGTACTAATACTAGTACTACAACTAATACTAGTACTAATACTAGTACTACAACTAATACTAATACTGACGCTAACGGAGCCGTGAGGTTCTTCTCCGTGGTGGTGGTGGAGTCTGACGGTGGGTACAAGTACTAGTACTAACTAATACTAATACTACAACTAATACTAGTACTAACTTATACTAGTACTAGTACTAGTACTAATACTACTACTAATACTAGTACTACAACTAATACTAGTACTAATACTAGTACTAGTACTACAACGGTGGGTTACTTCACCCTCACTTCTGTCTGGGCTTTACCCAGATCTGCAGTACTGATACATGTACTAGTACTTACATGAACTAGTAGTACGAGTAGAACTAGTACTACTAGTACTACAAGTACTAGTAGTACTAGTAGTAGTTCTACTAGTTCATGTAAGTACTAGTCCTACAAGTACTAGTACTTACATGAACTAGTATACTACTACTAGTACTACTTTGTTAAATGTACTACTAGTAGTAGTAGCACATTACAGTACTAGTAGTTGTTCTAGTACTAGTTTTACTAGTACTAGAACAACTCATACTAGTACTAGTTGTATATTTAAGTACTAGTAGTACTAGTAGTACTAGTACTACTAGTACAAGTACAACTAGTACTAGTAGTAGTTAACTAGTTAGCTAACTAGTTAGTTATCTAGTTAACTAGTTAACTAACTAGATAGTTAACTAGTTAACTAGTTAGTTATCTAGTTAACTAGTTAACTAACTAGATAACTAACTAGTTAACTAGTTAGTTAACTAGTTAACCAGTTAACCGTGTCTCCTCTACCAGGCAGGGAGCAGGTCCAGCCGGAGCAGCTCCACCCTCTGCCCTCCTACCTAGCTAACTAACTAGTTAACTAACTAGTTAGTTAACTAGTTAGTTAACTAGTTAGTTAACTAGTTAGTTAACTAGTTAACCAGTTAACCGTGTCTCCTCTACCAGGCAGGGAGCAGGTCCAGCCGGAGCAGCTCCACCCTCTGCCCTCGTACCGCGACTACATCTCCAACTCCTCCATCAGGGTTTACCAGACGGCCTACTGGCCCAGCCGCTGCCCTCAGGACGCCGACGCCTCCGCCGCTCAGGTAGGACTGTAGCCCCGCCCCCACCTGTAGCTCCGCTCAGTTCTGAGACAGGGATCCGCAGGTATTCGTAGGAGAGGGGAGGGTTAGTGGGGGCAGAGTCACCTTGTTTACATTCCACCAGAGAGATTGTGACCAGGAGCGATCGGCCAAACCGCTCTGTCAAGGGCAGATTATAGTCAATATAATCAATAATTATATTGAAAAACAGGCAGCCCAGTAATGTTCTGTCTGCCTTTAGTCTCTGGTTCATCAATGGCGACTCCAATCAATTATTATTATTATTATTACTATTATTATTATTATTATTATTATTATTATTATTATTATTATTATTATTATTATTACTATTATTATTATTACTATTATTATTATTATTATTATTACTATTACTATTACTATTATTATTATTATTATTATTATTATTATTACTATTATTATTATTATTATTATTATTATTATTATTATTATTATTATTATTATTATTACTATTATTATTATTATTATTACTATTACTATTACTATTATTATTATTACTATTATTATTATTATTATTACTATTACTATTACTATTATTATTATTACTATTATTATTATTATTATTATTATTACTATTACTATTACTATTATTATTATTATTATTATTATTATTATTACTATTATTATTATTATTATTATTATTATTATTATTATTATCATTATTATTATTATTATTATTATTATTATTATTATTATTATTACTATTATTATTATTATTATTACTATTACTATTATTATTATTATTATTATTATTATTATTATTACTATTATTATTATTATTATTATTATTATTATTATTATTACTATTATTATTATTATTATTATTATTATTATTATTATTACTATTATTATTATTATTATTATTATTCCCTCCCCAGGTGGTGGAGGTGAACCTGGGCGCGGGGGGGGACCGCCTGGGCGGGGCCTGCCACCGTTACCATGACGACGAGGTCTACCTGAGCGACAGCTACGGCAGCTTCTGTGACGGACCGCTGAAGCCCAAGACGTCATACAGGTAGCTAGCAACACGCTAACGGCTAACGTGGGGGGAGGGGGGGGGGGGATTTACCTGGGGAACAGACCAACAGGTGTGTGTGTGTGTGTGTGTGTGTGTGTGTGTGTGTGTGTGTGTGTGTGTGTGTGTGTGTGTATATAAATGTGTGTGTGTGTGTGTGTGTGTATATGTGTGTGTGTGTTTCAGACTCAGCATCAGAGCTTTCACCAGACTGTTTGATGATGATGATGATGATGATGATGATGATGATGATGATGATGATGATGATGGTGCGTGTATATGTGTGTGTATATAAATGTGTGTGTATATAAATGTGTGTGTGTGTGTGTGTGTATATGTGTGTGTGTGTTCCAGACTCAGCATCAGAGCTTTCACCAGACTGTGATGATGATGATGATGATGATGATGATGATGATGATGATGATGATGATGATGATGATGATGATGTGTGTATATGTGTGTGTATATAAATGTGTGTGTGTTCCAGGTTGAGCATCAGAGCTTTCACCAGACTGTTTGGTGATGATGATGATGATGATGGTGGTGATGATGATGATGATGATGATGATGATTATGATGATGATGATGATGGTGTGTGTGTGTGTGTGTGTATATAAATGTGTGTGTGTGTAAATGTGTGTGTTCCAGACTCAGCATCAGAGCTTTCACCAGACTGTTTGATGATGATGATGATGATGATGATGATGGTGGTGATGATGATGATGATGATGATGATGATGATGATGATGATGATGATGATGATGATGATGATGTGTGTATATGTGTGTGTATATAAATGTGTGTGTGTTCCAGGTTGAGCATCAGAGCTTTCACCAGACTGTTTGATGATGATGATGATGATGATGATGATGATGATGATGATGATGATGATGATGATGATGATGATGATGATGGTGTGTGTATATGTGTGTGTGTTCCAGGTTGAGCATCAGAGCTTTCACCAGACTGTTTGATGATGATGATGATGATGATGATGATGATGATGATGATGATGATGATGGTGGTGTGTGTATATAAATATGTGTGTGTATATAAATGTGTGTATAAATGTGTGTGTGTTCCAGGTTGAGCATCAGAGCTTTCACCAGACTGTTTGATGAAAACAACAGAGAGTTCACTGAGCCGCTTTTCTCTGACACGTTCCTGTCGTCACCGCTCCGGACCCACTCAGGTGAGATTAGTTAGTGCTAGTAATAGTTAGGGTTAGTAATAGTTAGGGTTAGTAATAGTTAGGGTTGGTAATAGTTAGGGTTAGTAATAGTTAGGGTTAGTGATAGTAGTTAGGGTTAGTAATAGTTGGTAGTTTGGGTTAGTAATAGTAGTAGTTTGGGTTAGTAACAGTTATATTCTCTCCAGAACCTCTAGGGGGCGTGGTGGAGGGTCTGGGTTAGTACTAGTTAGTAGTAGTTAGTACTAGTTAGTACTAGTTAGTAGTTAGTAACAGTTATATTCTCTCCAGAGCCTCTAGGGGGCGTGGTGGAGGGTTGGTTAGTACTAGTTAGTACTAGTTAGTACTAGTTAGTAATAATATTTCTCTGCAGAACCTCTAGGGGGCGTGGTGGAGGGTTGGTTACTACTAGTTAGTACTAGTTAGTACTAGTTAGTAGTAGTTAGTAATAGTTAGTAACAGTTCTATTCTCTCCAGAACCTCTAGGGGGCGTGGTGGAGGGTTGGGTTAGTACTAGTTAGTACTAGTTAAGGTTAGTAACAGTTATATATTTCTCTCCAGAACCTCTAGGGGGCGTGGTCGAGGGTCTCAGCGCCGGCATGTTCCTCATCGGGTTGATGGTCGCCGTGGCGTCTCTGCTAGCTTACCGCCAGCGGCTACGCAAAGTGTGAGTACCGGGAACCGGGACCGGGGACCAGTACTGGGACTGGGAACCAGTACTGGGACCGGGGACCAGTACTGGGACCGGGGACCAGTACTGGGACTGGGAACCGGACCACCGGACCACCAGAGTAGTACCAGTACCGGGTCTGAACACCAACCCTAACCCTAACATGTCTCTCTCTCCAGGGCGGTCCAGGAGAACCCGGTGGTCCGGATGAGCATGTGGAAGGAGGTTCCTCCCTCGGGGGTCTACATGGGGGTCCGGAGGTGAGTCTGGTCCTGGTCCTGGTTCTGGTGGGTGATGTGTAGGGATGGGAATCGAGAACCGGTTCTCAACAAGAACCGGTTCTCGATGTTTCAATTCCTTGGAATCGTTTCCCTTTGTTGCAAACGATTCCCTTATGGATTCCAGTGAGCGTGAATGACGTCAGAACATTCGCGTCCAGCAGGAAAACACGGGGACAAAGCGGCAGAAACACTGGCACAGAAACACTCCGCGCTCCCAGTGCAACCCGGTCGCACTGGGAGCGCGGAGTCGGCCGTCGTGTGCAGGAAGAACCGCCCGCGCACTCCGGCGGACTCCGGCGGACTGCTAGTCTACCAGGGTTGTGGGGAACCGTATTACTGTAATCACCGTTAAAAACCTCCACTAACCCCAACTCTCCTCTGCTTCTCCTGCAGCAACCGCAGAGTCACCAGGTGAGTGATGTCTCTAGTCTCACAGTAGTGGACGTCTCTAGTCCTGGACGTCTCCAGTCCTTCTCCATGACTTTAGGACCGTGACTTTAGGACCGTGACTGAGCTGATCTTCTTGTCTTCTTGTCCTTCAGCCCCGTCAAAGCCGCTCTCTTCGAGTCCCACCTGAACCAACTGCAGGCCGACTCCAACTACCTGCTGTCGGAGGAGTTCGAGGTAAGAACCTCCCGTTACCACGGTTACCTGGGGTAAGAACCTCCGGAACAATCACAGCCCGTCACACACACACAATCACAGGCGCGCCAGCAGTTGCTGCTGAGTTACATGTAATTTCACAAAGTCTCACCATCTATGTTTCTTAGGCTCATGTCAACATGGATCTTAGAATTGTATCTTCACGACCAGAAACCCTCACCATTTAAGTTTCTCGGGCAATTTAAAACCTCTAATCCTAGGCTCAACACAGTGATTTTGGGGTGTCTCAATTCCCGGGCCCCTTTACCCAGCTCTATCCGTACACCCGTCGATGTCACGGTGGAGTCCCCACACTCGAGACTTTGGAATGCCAACGGTAACAGGGCCTCAAACCGAGATCATACCGAGATCCTCATGGCCGTCAGGGTCAAGGGCAGCACGTCCACCCATGTCATTTTGGTCTGTGCACAGAGTTTTGCCAATTTAGTCTTCATATTTGCGTGTCCCATCCGGCGTTTTCCAAACGCCTTCATGATCCCACCTACTACACAATACTCAACTCCAGATGATTTAATACATTATTTTATAATTTTATACAGAAAGGTGTGCAGCAATAATTGTTTCTTTACAAACATTACTGATTTATTTCCCTTTGGGCGTTGTATGTACACACACCTAAACAATCCAGACCTGCAAATTGCTCTGTTAAATCCTTTAAGCGATCAGGGGGTACTTAGGATTGTCCGCTTGATTAACATTTCCTTTGTGAAAAAAATGGCATTTCTAGGCAACAAAAAGTAAAAATTACTAGCTCCCACAAAACTACAGCACAGTTGCCCAAAATACTGGTCAATGATCAAATTAATTATTACAATACATGAAAAACATATTCCTTCTTGTTAAGCTCCTTCATAGTTCACTGTTGAATGTTACATAAAGACATATCTTCGCACAGAATAAAGTTGAAAATGATCTGCCCCAGGGAGCTAAACACTGGCATGTTTTCTGGGAATGCCCAGTGAAACAACCCTTCTTGTATCACATAACAACATTCCATGAAATTCAAAATCTCCTTAACAATGAGCTCTCTAAGGTGGATATTTGGATCAAAATGAACAAAATCTCTAATCCTAGGCTCAACACAGTGATTTTGGGGTGTCTCAATTCATGGGCCCCTTTACCCAGCTCTATCCGTACACCCGTCGATGTCACGGTGGAGTCGCCACACTCGAGACTTTGGAATGCCAACGGTAACAGGGCCTCAAACCCTGCACCTCAAAAGGGCTTCAAACCCCGACACCCCGGGCCTCTAACCCTCTCTATGGGCCTCAAACCCACTTTCTAGATACGTCCTCTTATTTTCTATTCCAGCCTTTGTCTTTTTTTTTTGTCATTAAATTTAGCAGTTGTCATTAAATGTAGCAATTGTTCTTAAATTTAGCAGTTATTAAATTCAGCAGTCTTCATTCCTTAAATTTAGCAGTTATTAAATTCAGCAGTTGGGTGTTTACTAAGAGTTCTGGACACGTTTCCCTTTAGTGGTGTCCAATGCAGATGAAAGGGTCTGCTTACCCTGATTGTGCCGCGGCCCGTGTCCTCGGTCTGTTCGTACCCAGCTGTTTTGTCCTAATTACCTCTTTTCCTCTTGCTCAATCCCGGACGAGCCCCCAAATTATTGTGATCGAAGCTGATCACCCCGGGTTTGTTGATCGAGCTGGAAAAGTTAAAAAGGACACAAGACTGAGATAGAGTTTAAGAAGCCTCTGCAGAGGGAGAAGTCCGCCTGCTCCGCTGAGTTCTGAGTTCTGTGTCTGAGACGAAGTTTTATTGCTTTTAGAAAGTGGGAGGATGACCCCAGGTGTTATTGCTTGGTGACCCCTCTCATCTGTGCCTGGTACAGAACGGTCCTTTCAGTGAAAAGTCAGAGGAAACTCATAATAAACTCAGCACATACACACATTCAGTTAATCAGCACATGCAGTTTACATATTCAGTGTGGTTTTGAATTATTTTATTCAACATTTGCTTGGAACACCTTTCAGAAAGATTTCAAACTGACGGACCTGATATGTTTGATGACTTTGGTTGGATCTTGAAGGACTAGAGCGTGAGAGCATTAATGTCTCTGTACATAACTGATGGGAGTTCTGTCTCCTAAACATCTTTATATGATACATGTGATTATGTAGTTAACTGGCTGTGACCTCTGATGAATCTGCTCTTTATAAGATGTGGTTTTATCATTTTACTGCTACTTTGTTCTTCTGTTATTGTTTTGTATTCTGTCTTTTAACCTTGTGATTTTATTTGTTTTGACGTGGCCACGTCACCCTAGTGGAAGATCCTTGATCTGAATGTGTTGTTACTGGTTAAATAAAGGTTAAATAAAATAATACAAATGGTTGCGTTCATGGATCTGGTCTCTGGTCTCTGCAGGACCTGAAGGACGTGGGCCGGAACCAGACGATGGACGTGGCCCGGCTGCCGGAGAACCGGGGGAAGAACCGCTACAACAACATCCTGCCGTGTAAGCACCGCCGCCGCCGCGGGGGGTGGAACCCTACAGGCTCTGGTCGCCACGGCAACGGGGGGTGGAACCCTACAGGCTCTGGTCGCCACGGCAACGGGGGATGGAACCCTACAGGCTCTGGTCGCCACGGCAACGGGGGGTGGAACCCTACAGGCTCTGGTCGCCACGGCAACGGGGGGTGGAACCCTACAGGCTCTGGTCGCCACGGCAACGGGGGGTGGAACCCTGCAGGCTCTGGTCGCCACGGCAACGGGGGGTGGAACCCTACAGGCTCTGGTCGCCACGGCAACGGGGGGTGGAACCCTGCAGGCTCTGGTCGCCACGGCAACGGGGGGTGGAACCCTACAGGCTCTGGTCGCTACGGCAACGGGGGGTGGAACCCTACAGGCTCCGGTCGCCACGGCAACGGGGGGTGGAACCCTGCAGGCTCCGGTCGCCACGGCAACGGGGGGTGGAACCCTACAGGCTCTGGTCGCCACGGTGACAGCTAGAGTCGGGGTTCCAGTTTTCATTTTCATTTCATTTATTTATTTATTCAAACAGGTTAAAACAAAAACAAAATAATCAGAATGCATAAAATGTATATTTCCCAAAAAAAAACAAAAAAACAAAGAACAACAAAAAAACCATAAGCAAATTAAAGCAAATTAAAGAGACAAATCTATATGTAAATAAATATTTCCTGTTTGAAAGGGTGTAGGATGAAGTTTCAAAAAACTTTTCTAGTCCTACCCCTTCTAATGTTCTGTTTTTACCGTTTCTTCATTTCACAGAACTTCTAAAAGAAAAGCATAAAAGAAAAGAAAAAGTGGCTCAGCTGAGCAGGAACTGTCAGTTCATGTGTCCATTTCCGTTTTGTTTCCATAAAGAGTATTGATTTTAAAGATTTGTTTAAACTTACTTAGTGATTTGCATGATTTAATTTCATCTTTACAGTTGTTCCACAGATTAACTCCTTCACTGAGACACAATGGGTTTGGATGTTTGTTCGTACATGTTTTTTAAAATTACATATTCCCCTGAGACTGTGTTTATTTTCTTTTATTTGAAACAACTTCTGAATGTTTTGTGGCAACTGAT
Organism: Cololabis saira; assembly: GCF_033807715.1. Taxonomy (NCBI): domain Eukaryota; kingdom Metazoa; phylum Chordata; class Actinopteri; order Beloniformes; family Belonidae; genus Cololabis; species Cololabis saira. Next base: position 2,951,370 of record NC_084609.1, read on the forward strand.
GCTGATTCTCTTTGTGCATGATTTGTAAAGTTTTGAAGTCGACCAGATCCTTGAATGTGAGTGTTCTCAGTTTGATGAAGAGTGGGTTTGTTGATTCTCTAAAGGCCGCTGACGATGTTCCCGTTACTGACGATGTTCCCGTTGCTGACGATGTTCCCGTTACTGACGATGTTCCCGTTACTGATGATGTTCCCGTTACGCTGACGATGTTCCCGTTACTGACGATGTTCCCGTTACTGACGATGTTCCCGTTACTGATGATGTTCCCGTTACGCTGACGATGTTCCCGTTACGCTGACGATGTTCCCGTTACGCTGACGATGTTCCCGTTTCCCCCTCAGATGATTCCACCAGGCTGAAGCTGTCGTACCTGGAGGACGACCCGTGCTCCGACTACATCAACGCCAGCTACGTCCCGGTACGACCCGCGCCGGACTAGCTGGACCAGCTGGACTAGCTGACCCCCCTGACCCCTGACCTCTGACCTCTGACCTCTGACCCGGTTCTGTCTCCAGGGAAACTCCTCCCGGCGCGAGTACGTGGCCACCCAGGGCCCGCTGCCCGGGACCAAGGACGACTTCTGGAGGATGATCTGGGAGCACGGAGTCCACAACGTCGTCATGGTGACGCAGTGTCTGGAGAAGGGACGGGTGAGACACATCTTCACACTGAGTATAATACGCAGTGTCAAGGTGCAAAAAACACCTCGGCACAGAAAGCAACAACATCATCACAAGACTGGCATGTGGGTGGGGGGGATCCCGGCACAGCACACCCAAGTGATCGCTGCGACTTTGTGGCGCTCGGAACCCGGAGACTGCGTTAGGGGGGCTGATAAGAGGGAGGAGCCGAGGAAGGTGTTGAGTTGAGGGGTGTGGTTATCAGTAAGTGTGTGTAGCGGTAAGTCCGTGAACTTCTCTCAGAGCTGCTCTCAGCCAATATCCTTGATGTTATCAGACGGCTCGGTCAGTTCTGATCCAGGTCCACAGATGTTCCTGAGAGGGGAGGGCTAGTGGGGGCAGAGCCACCTTGTTTACATTCCACCAGGGAGATTGTGACCAGAGCGATCGGCCAAAACCGCCCTGTCAAGGTCAGATTATAGAATCAACAATTATATTGAAAACAGGCAGACTCAGTAATTTTCCATCTGCCTTCAGTCTCTGGTTCATCAATGACGACTCCAATCAGATGAATTTGTGATCAATTCCCGCCAAGCCGAGCTTCCAACTTCTCCAAGGTCTTCTCCATCTTACCAATGAGCTCAAAGACGCCGCCAGCCTGCGATTCTGTTCAAGAATCACATCCAGCTTACGGCTTTGCTCCCCCAGCGTTAAAGTCTGAGTGTTGATCACCTTGCTTGATCCTTCAGCCACGTCCGGCAGCTCTGAAAGAGCCAGAACAGCTGTCGACCACTTACGCGTTTGTCGGTACACCAGGAATCCCCCTCCTCCGATCAAGAGAAATCCTGCTATCATTAATCCAATTATGAAGCATCTTCAACGTCCTCGACAGACAGAATTTTGAGACACAAAGGCTTCCAGTTTTTGTAAGAATCCATTGTGTATCCAGTAAAAAATGTCCCATTGGGGCAGGAGGGCTCCCTTACCCCCTGACTTCTGGTTGTGCTGAGAGACCAGTTAATCAATTCCATGATTGTAGAGTTTGGGAGGAGTGAAAAGGAGAGACTCTGAAGACGAGACAAACAAAAGCAGTAGCAGGACAGATAGGGAGGGAAAGGAGCAGAAAAGCGTCCGCGGAAGAGAGCCGGAAGAAAAAGAGTACAATGTACATAATTGTGATAAAAAGAGGAAAACATAATTAAATAAATATTCCTGTAGATATTTTACCCCAGTGATTACGGGGCTTGAAGATTTTGAAAATGACCCTTTAAAGTTCTTGAAAAGTGCTGGAATTTGACCTTGAAACATGTGTAGGGACCTGGTACCGGGGGCGGACCGGGTCTCGGTACCGGTTCTGGTTCTGGTTCTGATGGTTCTGGTTCTGCAGGTGAAGTGTGACCAGTACTGGTTCTGATTCTGGTTCCACCAGCTAGAGGTAAAGAGGACCATTAATTAGAATCAGGTGTGTTGGTGCAGGGAAACATCTAAAACGTGTACGTTTTTTCGTAAGTTTTTTTTTCGTAAGTTTTTTTTTACTTTTTTTGTTAGTTTTTTTTCATACGTTTTTTCGTAAGTTTTTTCGTATGTTTTTTCGTACGTTTTTTTTTCGTATGTTTTTTTCGTACGTTTTTTCTAACGTTTTTTTCTAACGTTTTTTTCGTACGTTTTTTTTCGTACGTTTTTTGTACGTTTTTTTTGTGCGTTTTTTCGTGCGTTTTTTCGCACGTTTTTTCTAACGTTTTTTTCGTACGTTTTTTGTACGTTTTTTTTCGTACGTTTTTTCGTGCGTTTTTTCATACGTTTTTTTCGTACCTTTTTTCATATTTGTTTTTCGTACGTTTTTTCGTGCGTTTTTCGTACGATTTTTCTTGCGTTTTTTTGTACTTTTTTTTTCGTACGTCTTTTTGTACATTTTTTCATACGTTTTTTCGTACATTTTTTTGTGCGTTTTTTCGTACGTTTTATCGTAATTTTTTTGTGCGTTTTTTGTACATTTTTTCGTACATTTTTTCGTACATTTTTTCGTACGTTTTTTCGTACTGGTCGGTTCTGGTTCTGATTCTGGTTCTGGTTCTGCAGGTGAAGTGTGACCAGTACTGGTTCTGGTTCTGGTTCTGGTTCTGCAGGTGAAGTGTGACCAGTACTGGTTCTGATTCTGGTTCTGATTCTGGTTCTGGTTCTGCAGGTGAAGTGTGACCAGTACTGGTTCTGATTCTGGTTCTGGTTCTGCAGGTGAAGTGTGACCAGTACTGGTTCTGATTCTGGTTCTGGTTCTGCAGGTGAAGTGTGACCAGTACTGGTTCTGGTTCTGATTCTGGTTCTGGTTCTGCAGGTGAAGTGTGACCAGTACTGGTTCTGACTCTGGTTCTGCAGGTGAAGTGTGACCAGTACTGGTTCTGATTCTGGTTCTGGTTCTGCAGGTGAAGTGTGACCAGTACTGGTTCTGATTGTGGTTCTGGTTCTGCAGGTGAAGTGTGACCAGTACTGGTTCTGGTTCTGATTCTGGTTCTGGTTCTGGTTCTGCAGGTGAAGTGTGACCAGTAATGGTTCTGATTCTGGTTCTGGTTCTGCAGGTGAAGTGTGACCAGTACTGGTTCTGATTCTGGTTCTGATTCTGGTTCTGGTTCTGCAGGTGAAATGTGACCAGTACTGGTCGGTTCTGGTTCTGATTCTGGTTCTGATTCTGGTTCTGGTTCTGCAGGTGAAGTGTGACCAGTACTGGTTCTGATTCTGGTTCTGATTCTGGTTCTGGTTCTGCAGGTGAAATGTGACCAGTACTGGTCGGTTCTGGTTCTGATTCTGGTTCTGATTCTGGTTCTGGTTCTGCAGGTGAAATGTGACCAGTACTGGTCGGTTCTGGTTCTGATTCTGATTCTGGTTCTGGTTCTGGTTCTGCAGGTGAAGTGTGACCAGTACTGGTTCTGGTTCTGGTTCTGATTCTGGTTCTGATTCTGATTCTGGTTCTGGTTCTGCAGGTGAAGTGTGACCAGTACTGGTTCTGATTCTGGTTCTGGTTCTGATTCTGGTTCTGGTTCTGCAGGTGAAGTGTGACCAGTACTGGCCCGCGGACCGGGACCCGCTCTACTACGGAGACCTGGTTCTGCAGATGCTGTCGGAGTCGGTTCTGCCGGAGTGGACCATCCGGGAGTTCCGGATCAGCTCGGTAAGGACCTGGTACTGGTTCTGGTTCTGGTTCTGGTCCTGGTACCACCTCTAACAGGTTCTGTCCCACCAGGAGGGCGGGCCGGGCCACCCGCGGGTGCTGCGTCACTTCCACTACACGGTCTGGCCCGACCACGGCGTCCCCGAGTCCACCCAGTCCCTGATCCAGTTCGTCAGGACCGTCCGGGACTACGTGGACCGGTCCCCCAGAACCGGGGCCACCGTGGTCCACTGCAGGTACCAGAACCGGCTATTTATCCACTCACATGTGGACCGGTCCCCCAGAACCGGGGCCACCGTGGTCCACTGCAGGTACCAGAACCGGCTATTTATCCACTCACATGTAGAAGCTGGGAATGAATGAATGAATGAATGAATGAATGAATGAATGAATGAATGAATGAATGAATGAATGAATGAATTGAATGCTGAAGCTGGTAATGAATGAATGAATGAAGCTGGTAATGAATGAATGAATGAATGAATGAATGAATGAATGAATGAATTGCAGGTACCAGAACCAGCTATTTATTCACTCACACGTGAACTGGTCTCAAAAGCTTATGGTAGGAGCACAGCACATCCAAGTGATCGCCACGATTTCGTGGCGCTCCAAACCCGGAGACTGCGTTGGGGGGGCTGATAAGAGGGGGGGGCTGATAAGAGGGGGGGGCTGATAAGAGGGGGGGCTGATAAGAGGGGGGGGACGGAGGAAGGTGTTGAGTTGAGGGAGGTGGTTATCAGTAAGTGTGTGTGTAGCGGTAAGTCTGTGAACTTCTCTCAGAGCTGCTCTCAGCCAAATGTCCTTGATGTTATCAGACGGCTCGGTCAGTTCTGAAACAGGTCCACAGATGTTCCTGAGAGGGGAGGGTTAGTGGGGGCAGAGCCACCTTGTTTACATTCCACCAGGGAGATTGTGACCAGAACGATCGGCCAAACCGCCCTGTCAAGGCCAGATTATAGAATCAACAATTATATTAAAGAAACAGGCAGATTCCAGTAATTTTCCGTCTGCCTTCAGTCTCTGGTTCATCAATGGCGACTCCAATCAGATGAATTTGTGATCAATTCCCGCCAAGCCGAGCTTCCAACTTCTCCACGGTGTTATCCATCTTTTCAATGAGCTCAAAAACCGCCGCCAGCCTGCGGTTCTGTTCAAGAATCACATCCAGCTTGCGGCTCTGCTCCCCCAGCGTTAAAGGGGCTCCCTTACCCCCTGACTTCTCGTCGCAAAGATGTGGTCAATTGTGCTGAGAGACCAGTTAATCAATTCCATGATTGTAGAGTTTGGGAGGAGTGAAAAGAAGAGACTCTGAAGACGAGACAGGACAAAAGCAGTAGCAGGGCAGATAGATAAGGGAGAGGAGCAGAAAAAGCGTCCGCCTTCGTCAAGAGCCGGAAGAAGATTCCCACCTCGGTCTTGACCATGACCAGAACCATCACTGTTGTAGCTCCGCCCACTATGTGTGTGTGGCTGTGTGTGTGTATGTGTGTGTGTGGCTATGTGTGTGTGTGTGGCTGTGTGTGTGTGGCTATGTGCGTGCGTGCGTGCGTGCGTGCATATATATGTGTAGCACGGCGAGTGCTACGGGGGCCCGACCGACAGGACAGAGAGGACACGAGGTTTCAGTGCAGAACTCTTTTTATTCTCCAACACACCCAGGACACACGTGCACACGCACCTTCTCCCACAGCAGCAGCTTCTCCTCATAAGGCTGGCAGGGTGGAGAGGTTGATGGGACACACCTGTGAATAGGGATGGGAATTGATAAGATTTTTTCGATTCCGATTCCATTTTCGATTCTCTTATCGATTCTCATTTGGAAAAAAGGAAAAGAAACAAATTTAATATCAACTTTGTTTTAATAAAACAAAGTTGATACTAAAATTGTTTCTTTGTTTCAATTTCTTTGTTTCTCTGATCTTTTTTGTTCAAAGATATAAAACTTTTATATCTTTGAACAAAAAAATATATTGAGGTCTTAAGACGCCCCCAGCCTTGGTGGTGCCAGGGGGTCCCCACAAAATGATTTGCAATATACAGTAAAATATGTATTTAATATAAAATAATAATAATAAAATAAATATTCTTCTGAATAAATTAACTAAAAACAACAAATTATTTTGTAGCAATTGCACAAGAATGTCCAGTAACATGTTCAACACCACAAACTTAGTCACTGCTGGTGACATTTATCTATTCTGGCCTGATTCTCTTCCCTGCCTTGATGAAAGGAGAAGCTAGTGGTAGAAGCTAGCGGTAGATGCTAGTGGTAGAAGCTCTTTAACTTCTCCATAGATGAGCTGATGAGCTGCAGCTGTGTCAGGAGCTCCGCTGTCCGCCGGAGCGCCCGGCACGTCCGCGTGTCAGAGAGCGCAGCTCTTCTAAAGCATGATTTATGGTCCCGCGTTAAATCGACGCAGAGCCGTGTCGCCGCGTACCCTACGCCGTAGGATCTGCGTTGGTGTAACGCGGAACCATAAATCAGCCTTACCACACGCCGGCTGACTCCGCGCTCCCAGCGCATCAGCCGGCCGAGTCCTAACAGTTTCCCCCCTCTGTTGAAATGTCCACATTGCAAGAATTGTCGCCCTGTTGTCATCCTTTTTGGTAAAATGTAACCAAACTTTCGAGCGTTTATGCCGCTTTGTCCCCGTGTTTTCCTGCTGGGCGTGAATGCGCATGTTGAACAACGTGCGTGGTGACGTCATTCTCGCCCACTGGAATCGATAAGGGAATTGTTTGTGAAAAAGGCAAACGATTCCAAGGAATTGAAACACTGGGAACCGGTTCTCAACAAGACCCGGTTCTCAATTCCCATCCCTACCTGTGACCCATCACCTGAGTGGCTGCAGCTCCTCCATCCTGCCACAATATGTATGTGTGGCTGTGTGTGTGTGTGTGTGTGCGTGCGTGCGTGCGTGCGTGCGTGCGTGCGTGCGTGCGTGCGTGCGTGCGTGCGTGCGTGCGTGCGTGCGTGCGTGCGTGCGTGCGTGCGTGCGTGCGTGCGTGCGTGCGTGCGTGCGTGCGTGCGTGCGTGCGTGCGTGCGTGCGTGCGTGCGTGTGATATAAGACCTTCTGAAGACCACGGGCCCCCCCTGGTCCCGCCGGCTCTAACCGGTATGGTTCTGGTCTGGTCTCAGTGTCTGGTCTGGTTCTGGTTCTAACTGGTTCTGGTCTGGTCTCAGTGTCTGATCTGGTTCTGGTTCTAACTGGATCTGGTTCTGGTTCTGGTTTCAGTGCCGGCGTGGGCCGGACCGGGACCTTCATCGCCCTGGACCGGGTCCTGCAGCAGCTGGACCTGAAGGGAACCGTAGACCTGTACGGATGTGTGTTCGACCTGCGGCTGCACCGGCAGCACATGGTCCAGACCGAGGTGGGTTCTGGTTCTGGACCGGGTCTGACCGGATCACCTCTCCGTTGGTGGGGACCCGGGTCTGAGGGTCCAGTCTGACGGTCCTGGTCTGTGTTCCAGGTCCAGTACTCGTTCCTGCACCAGTGTGTCCGGGACGTCCTCCGGGCCCGGAAGCACCGCAGCGAGCAGGAGAACCCGCTGTACCCCATCTACGAGAACTTCAACCCCGACTTCTACAAACGTGAGTGTCCGGTCCGGGTCCCGGTCCCCGGGTGGTCCGGCTGCAGGATCTGGTTCTGGTCTTCAGTTCCTGTGTTTACGTCTCGTCTCTCCTCAGAATTCCTCCACAACGGACGCTGACTCACACCGGAGAGGAGACGAGACGAGGAGACAAGGAGACAAGGAGAGGAGAGAGGAGACGAAGAGACCACAGTCGGTCCAACACCAGCACCACGATTCTAATCAGGACTGGACTAAAATCCCCCCAACCAGACCAGAGTCTGGTGGACCCCCCAATACTCACCCCTCCCTCCCTCTCCCTCTCCTCCTTCCTTTCCTAACTTTCCTTCCTTCCTCTCCTCACTTCCTTCCCAGATGTGACTCACCAACAAACCTCCAAGATGGCGCCGGTCCATCCCAGTCCGGTCCGGTCCTGCAGGTTTCTGTAAAGTAGCAGTTCAGATCAACCTCCTACACGAATACTCACGTTCTCACGACCGTATAAGCTGTTTATTTAATATTCCTCTGTTGCTGGATGTAAATATTGATGTGATAAACATTATATCCTTCATGTGTTTCCTGTTTCAGTTATCCCCACTTCCTGTTTCAGTTATCCCAACTTCCTGTTTCAGTTATCCCCACTTCCTGTTTCAGTTATCCCAACTTCCTGTTTCAGTCATCCCAACTTCCTGTTTCAGTTATCCCCACTTCCTGTTTCAGTTATCACCAACTTCCTGTTTCAGTCCCACCAACTTCCCGTTTCAATTATCCCCACTTCCTGTTTCAGTTATCCCCACTTCCTGTTTCAGTTATCCCCACTTCCTGTTTCAGTTATCCCCACTTCCTGTTTCAGTTATCCCAACTTCCTGTTTCAGTTATCCACACTTCCTGTTTCAGTTATCCCAACTTCCTGCTTCAGTTATCCCCACTTCCTGTTTCAGTTATCCCCACTTCCTGTTTCAGTTATCCCCACTTCCTGTTTCAGTTATCCCAACTTCCTGCTTCAGTTATCCCCACTTCCTGTTTCAGTTATCCCCACTTCCTGTTTCAGTTATCCCCACTTCCTGTTTCAGTTATCCCAACTTCCTGTTTCAGTTATCCCAACTTCCTGTTTCAGTCCCACCAACTTCCTGTTTCAGTTATCCCAACTTCCTGTTTCAGTTATCCCAACTTCCTGTTTCAGTCCCACACACTTCCTGTTTCAGTTATCCCCACTTCCTGTTTCAGTTATCCCCACTTTCTGTTTCAGTCCCACCACTTCCTGTTTTAGTTATCCCCACTTCCTGTTTCAGTTATCCCCACTTCCTGTTTCAGTTATCCCCACTTCCTGTTTCAGTCCCACAACTTCCTGTTTCAGTCCCACAACTTCCTGTTTCAGATATCCCAACTTCCTGTTTCAGTTATCCCAACTTCCTGTTTCAGATATCCCAACTTCCTGTTTTAGTTATCCCAACTTCCTGTTTCAGTTATACCAACTTCCTGTTTCAGATATCCCAACTTCCTGTTTCAGTTATCCCAACTTCCTGTTTCAGTTATCCCAACTTCGTGTTTCAGTCCCACCACTTCCTGTTTCAGTTATCCCAACTTCCTGTTTCAGATATCCCAACTTCCTGTTTCAGATATCCCAACTTCCTGTTTCAGTTATCCCAACTTCCTGTTTCAGTTATCCCAACTTCGTGTTTCAGTCCCACAACGTCCTGTTTCAGTTATCCCAACTTCCTGTTTCAGTCCCACCACTTCCTGTTTCAGTTATCCCAACTTCCTGTTTCAGATATCCCAACTTCCTGTTTCAGTTATCCCAACTTCGTGTTTCAGTCCCACAACTTCCTGTTTCAGTTATCCCAACTTCCTGTTTCAGTCCGACCACTTCCTGTTTCAGTTATCCCAACCTCCTGTTTCAGATATCCCAACTTCCGGTTTCAGATATCCCAACTTCCTGTTTCAGTCCCACAACTTCCTGTTTCAGTCCCACAACTTCCTGTTTCAGTTATCCCAACTTCCTGTTTCAGTACCACCACTTCCTGTTTCAGTCCCACCACTTCCTGTTTCAGTTATCCCAACTTCCTGCTTCAGTTTTCCCAACTTCCTGTTTCAGTTATCCCCACTTCCTGTTTCAGTTATCCCCACTTCCTGTTTCAGTTATCCCAACTTCCTTTTTCAGTCCCACCACTTCCTGTTTCAGTTATCCCAACTTCCTGTTTCAATCCCACAACTTCCTGTTTCAGTTATTCCAACTTCCTGTTTCAGTTATCCCCACTTCCTGTTTCAGTTATCCCAACTTCCTGTTTCAGTTATCCCAACTTCCTGTTTCAGTTATCCCAACTTCCTGTTTCAGTTATCCCAACTTCCTGTTTCAGTTATCCCAACTTCCTGTTTCAGTCCCACAACTTCCTGTTTCAGTCCCACAACTTCCTGTTTCAGTTATCCCAACTTCCTGTTTCAGTTATCCCAACTTCCTGTTTCAGATATCCCAACTTCCTGTTTCAGTTATCCCAACTTCCTGTTTCAGATATCCCAACTTCCTGTTTCAGTCCCACCACTTCCTGTTTCAGTTATCCCAACTTCCTGTTTCAGTTATCCCAACTTCCTTTTTCAGTCCCACCACTTCCTGTTTCAGTTATCCCAACTTCCTGTTTCAGTTATCCCGACTTCCTGTTTCAGTTATCCCAACTTCCTGTTTCAGTCCCACAACTTCCTGTTTCAGTCCCACAACTTCCTGTTTCAGTTATCCCAACTTCCTGTTTCAGTCCCACAACTTCCTGTTTCAGTTATCCCAACTTCCTGTTTCAGTTATCCCCACTTCCTGTTTCAGTTTTCACAACTTAATTATCATTATCATTATTATTATTATTAAGTTTTTAAAGATATTAAACATGTTTATTAAACGTTTCCTGGATCTCAGAACCAGATTTTCTTCTTAATTAATTTCATCACAGTTTTGTATAAACACCAGTCAAAGTTTGTTAAAGTGAAACCTAAACCCCCAACCAGTTAAACAGTCTGATATTGATTGATGTGTATTGATTACTGAGATCTGAACTGTATTGATTACTGAGATCTGAACTGTATTGATTACTGATATCTGAACTGTATTGATGACTGAGATCTGAACGGGTTTGTAACCTGATTGATCATATAACTGGATTAAAGTCTCATTAAAGTCGCTGAGTCGTGTTTCTGTGTAGCGGTGTTTACCTGGTTGGTGTGGGCGGGGACAGGGGGCGGGGCCAGGACCCGGATCTCATACATACATACATACATACATGCATACATACGTATGTATATATACATATATATATACGTATATATATATATATATATATATATATATATGTATATATATATGTAGCGGTAAGTCCGTGAACTTCCCTCAGAGCTGCTCTCAGCCAATGTCCTTGATGTTATCAGACGGCTCGGTCAGTTCTGATCCAGGTCCACAGATGTTCCTGAGAGGGGAGGGTTAGTGGGGGCAGAGTCACCTTGTTTACATTCCACCAGGGAGATTGTGACCAGAGCGATCGGCCAAACCGCCCTGTCAAGGTCAGATTATAGAATCAACAATTATATTGAAAACAGAGAGACTCAGTAATTTTCCGTCTGCCTTCAGTCTCTGGTTCATCAATGGCGACTCCAATCAGACGAATTTGTGATCAATTCCCGCCAAGCCGAGCTTCCAACTTCTCCAAGGTCTTCTCCATCTTACCAATGAGCTCAAAGACGCCGCCAGCCTGAGATTCTGTTCAAGAATCACATCCAGCTTACGGCTTTGCTCCCCCAGCGTTAAAGTCTGAGTGTTGATCACCTTGCTTGATCCTTCAGCCACGTCCGGCAGCTCTGAAAGAGCCAGAACAGCTGTCGACGACTTACGCGTTTGTCGGTAGACCAGGAATCCCCCTCCTCCGATCAGCAGAAATCCTGCTATCATAAATCCAATTATGAAGCATCTTCAACGTCCTCGACAGACAGAATCACCAAACACAACGGTTTCCAATGTTTCCAGGAATCCATTGTGTATCCAGTAAAAAACATCCCATGGGGGCAGGAGGGCTCCCTTACCCCCTCACTTCTCGTCGCAAAAAATGGAGGAGTGAAAAGAAGAGACTCTGAAGACGAGACAAACAAAAGCAGCAGCAGGATAGATAGATAAGGGAGAGGAGCAGAGGAGTGTCTACCTTCACCGAGCTGAAGGTAGAAAAAACTGAAAAACCAGATGAAGGTGAAATCTGTCTTTATTTAAAGATTCTATCAGGCACATATTTCTGGGTGGAGCTGCTACCGGGTCACATGGTGCTGAGGTGGAGGAGAACAGGAAAAGGTGGAGGAGTAGCAGGAAAAGGTGGAGGAGAAGCAGGAAAAGGTGGAGGAGAAGCAGGAAAAGGTGGAGGAGAAGCAGGAAAAGGAGGAGGAGAACCAGGAAAAGGTGGAGGAGAAGCAGGAAAAGGTGGAGGAGAACCAGGAAAAGGTGGAGGAGAAGCAGGAAAAGGTGGAGGAAAACCAGGAAAAGGTGGAGGAGAACCAGGAAAAGGTGGAGGAGAAGCAGGAAAAGGTGGAGGAGACGCAGGAAAAGGTGGAGGAGAAGCAGGAAAAGGTGGAGGAAAACCAGGAAAAGGTGGAGGAGAAGCAGGAAAAGGTGGAGGAGAAGCAGGAAAAGGTGGAGGAGAAGCAGGAAAAGGTGGAGGAGAAGCAGGAAAAGGTGGAGGAAAACCAGGAAAAGGTGGAGGAAAACCAGGAAAAGGTGGAGGAGAAGCAGGAAAAGGTGGAGGAGAAGCAGGAAAAGGTGGAGGAGAAGCAGGAAAAGGTGGAGGAGAAGCAGGAAAAGGTGGAGGAGAAGCAGGAAAAGGTGGAGGAAAACCAGGAAAAGGTGGAGGAGAAGCGGTAAAAGGTGGAGGAGAAGCAGGAAAAGGTGGAGGAGAAGCAGGAAAAGGTGGAGGAGAAGCAGGAAAAGGTGGAGGAGAAGCAGGAAAAGGTGGAGGAGAAGCAGGAAAAGGTGGAGGAGAAGCAGGAAAAGGTGGAGGAGAAGCAGGAAAAGGTGGAGGAGAAGCAGGAAAAGGTGGAGGAGAAGCAGGAAAAGGTGGAGGAGAAGCAGGAAAAGGTGGAGGAGAAGCAGGAAGAGGTGGAGGAGAAGCAGGAAAAGGTGGAGAAGCAGGAAAAGGTGGAGGAGAAGCAGGAAAAGGTGGAGGAGAAGCAGGAAAAGGTGGAGGAGAAGCAGGAAAAGGTGGAGGAGAACCAGGAAAAGGTGGAGGAGAACCGGGAAAAGGTGGAGGAGAACCGGGAAAAGGTGGAGGAGAAGCAGGAAAAGGTGGAGGAGAAGCAGGAAAAGGTGGGGGAGAACCAGGAAAAGGTGGAGGAGAAGCAGGAAAAGGTGGAGGAGAACCAGGAAAAGGAGGAGGAGAAGCAGGAAAAGGTGGAGGAGAAGCAGGAAAAGGTGGAGGAGAAGCAGGAAAAGGTGGAGGAGGAGCAGGAAAAGGTGGAGGAGAAGCAGGAAAAGGTGGTGGAGAACCAGGAAAAGGTGGAGGAGAAGCAGGAAAAGGTGGTGGAGAACCAGGAAAAGGTGGAGGAGAAGCAGGAAAAGGTGGAGGAGAACCAGGAAAAGGTGGAGGAGAACCAGGAAAAGGTGGAGGAGAAGCAGGAAAAGGTGGAGGAGAACCAGGAAAAGGTGGAGGGGAACCAGGAAAAGGTGGAGGAGAACCAGGAAACGAGGAGAACAAACAGTCCAGACAAGAAAAACTGACAGAAACAAAGACAGAAAAACCTTTCTGACGCGGTAACCATGGAGACGGAGGAGCGCTGCGGGGTCGTCGTCATGACGACAGAGGAAGTGGCTACACCAGCGGCTACATCGACGACTGTCGGGGGTTTAGTTGAAGCTCGTCAGATAAAACTAAAACATGTTTGTATTTGATCGACTTCTGCCCTCGTTTGTGTTTGTAAACGTTCTGTAGGTTTGACGGTTAGCTCCGTCTGCTAGCGGCTAACGCCGCCCGCTAGCAGCTAACGCCCTCTGCTAGCGGCTAACGCCGTCTGATAGCGGCTAACGCCACCCGCTAGCAGCTAATGCCCTCTGCTAGCGGCTAATGCCGTCCGCTAGCGGCTAGCGGCTACGGCCGGTCGGGCAGCTCCTTGTTCCAGACGTCAGTCTCTAAACCAGGACTGAATGGAGCTATGCTAACCTCAGTTAGCATCATAGCTAAGCCAGAGCTAAGCTATGATGCTATAGCTAGCTGGGGGTAGGTGAGGTAAGAGGGGCGTGTCTCTAGCGCCGCCCTAGCGGCTCCTGGAGCTTTTTCAAAATTTTTCGAAAATGGAAATAAATGGGGGAGGGAAATATATTTTTGTTCTAGGGCAGGGGTCGGCAACCCAAAATGTTTTAGATCCATATTGCACCAAAAACACAAAAAACAAATATGTCTGGAGCCGCAAAAAATGAAAAGTCTTGTATCAGAATTAGAATGAAGAAACACCTGCTGCATGTTTCTATATTAGCTATAACTGGGGGAAGATTTTTTTTTTAAATTATGCAAAAAAGTCAAAATGTCGAGAAAAAAGTCGAAATGTCAAGATTAATGTTGAAGTATAATCTTGAGACAAAAGTTGAAATGTCGAGAAAAAAGTCAAAATTTTGAGAAAAAAGTTCGCGATTAAAAAGAGATTAAAATATCGAGATTAAAAAGGAAAGGAAAAACAAAGAAAAAAACTGAAAAAAAACGAAAAAAAGAAAAAGGAAAAAAGAAAAGAAAAAAAGGAAAAAGAGAAAAAATAGGAAAAAAGGAAAAAAAAAGAAAAAAAAAGGAAAAATAAGGTCAAACATTCTTGAAAAAGCTCCAGGAGCCACTAGGGCGGCGCTAAAGAGCCGCGGGTTGCTGATCCCTGATCTATGGTTTCTGTAGGACATGACATTCTTAACGCTGTAAAAATGTGTAGAATAAATATGGAAAAGTGGATAAATGTGGATTAAACTTGAATAATTCACATATTAACAAATTGAAAACTACAATTAAAAAAAAAACAAATCCTTAAAATATAAAAACTAAACAATATGAAGGTTTAATTACTTTAAATCCTTAAAACATACAAAAACTAAACAATATGAAGGTTTAATTACTTTAAATCCTTAAAACATACAAAAACTAAACAATATGAAGGTTTAATTACTTTAAATCTGGATTAAATCCTTTTTTATTTCATTTTTTAAATATTTTTGCTGGTGTTTCTATGTTAGTTGAGCAAAATGTCATTTAAATGTTGCGTTTCCACCAGCAGGGGGCGCCAGCAGGAGCTGCTGGAAACAAACCAACACTTGTTTCCACCAGCAGGGGGCGCCAGCAGGAGCTGCTGGAAACAAACCAACACTTGTTTCCACCAGCAGGGGGCGCCAGCAGGAGCTGCTGGAAACAAACCGGAAAAGGGAAAATAACTGAGGAGAAAAGAGGATTCAACGTTTCTTGGAGCGAATCATTTGCATTAATGCCTGAATGTTAATAGTATAACTAATATAGAAACATGCAGCATGTGTTTCTTTATTCTAATTCTGATACGAGACTTTTGTAGAATGTGTAGAATAAATATTACATTTCAACATTTGTGTTAACAAAGATTTGTACAGAAGAGAATCAGGGCCGTGCAGGAGAAAGATATTTGAGAGGGGAAGATTTTTTTTTATTGTGCAAAAAGTCGAAATGTTGAGAAAAAAGTCGAAATGTTGAGAAAAAAGGCAAAATTTCAACTTTATTCTTGAAATTGAATTTCAATATTAATCTCAACATTTCAACTTTTTTCTCAAAGTGCAAAATAAAAACAAATCTTCCCCTCTCAAATATATTTCTCCTGCACGGCCCTGATTCTCTTCCGTACAAATCTTTGTTAACACAAATGTTGAAATGTAATATTTATTCTACCCTGATTCTCTTCCGTAGAGGATTCAACGTTTCTTGGAGCGAATCATTTACATTCTAGTCGGGGGTCAAACCCTAAGATTGGTAACTCTGCTCACGCTTCTGGGTAAAGTTATTAACCTTATGTTTTAGTTAGAAGGAACCCCTAGGAGGAATAATAGGGCTGTTGTCATCATGGATTGTTTTTACTGGTGACCACTGGAGGCGCTGTAACATTCAAATACTCAATTCATGCATATGGTCACAATAATGGTCCAAATGTACAGTTTATGCAAAATCTTCAATGTTCAAGATTTTATATTTAGGGAAATGGATAAAACATCAATTGAAAAAAATTTTTTTAATTGTATTGCTATATTTTGTCCAATATTGGTTAAAAAATATGACTTTTTTATAGGTGTTTTTAACACACACATAATAACCATCTTTTTTTTTGCATTCTAACTAGTAATGGGATGTTATGCTAATTTAAGCAGCCAGGTAGCTAGGCAAGCTAGCAAGGCAAGCTGTGTCAAAAACGTCTATAAAAAAGTGATATTTAGTATCCAATATTGGCTAAAATATTACAAAATTATTCATAAAGGCTTTTTTACTATTGTTTTATCTATTTCCTTAGATATACAATGTTTTAATCTTGACAATTATGCATATAAATTGTACAGGTTGACCAAAACTGACCATATGCCTGAATGGAGAACTTGAATATTCTAGCGCCTCTAGTGGTCACCAGCTAAATAATTCAAGATGACAACAGCCCTAAAATTCCTTCTAGAGATTTGTTCTAACAAAAAAAATAGGTTGTTAAACTTTACCCAGACATGTGAGCAAAAGTCTTAACGGAGGATCTTTATAAAGTTGCCCCTTGACTATTCGTTGCCTGAATGTTTGCTGTAGCGAGAAGTCCAATAACAAAAAGAGTCATGTGGAAAGACATTAGCAGCTACATTAGCAGCTACATGTGCAGCCGAGTAGCCAGTTCTAACTACCGTATTGGCCCGAATATAAGACGGGGTTTTTTGCATTGAAATAAGACTGAAAAAGTGGGCGTCGTCTTACATTCGGGGTCTAGACGTTATACCAATTCACAACACTAGATGGCGCCAGATATCTTTAAAGTGAATGCTGAACTTAACTTCCCAGGCCAAAGCAAACCCCTGTCACGAAGAAGAAAAATAAAAATAGCAGTAGCATGAAGAAGAAAAATAAAAAATAGTGGTAAGAAAGAAAAGAGAAGAAAATAAGAGAAGAGATAACAGAAAATGGTGAAACGTAGCGACAATCTGGAGAAAAGTGGGTCGAAGAAGTTATGATGCAAACTTCAAGATCATGATTTGAATGAGGCAAAATAACAGGCTTTTTCTCTCAAATATATTGTTATAATCATTTGTTTCAGATGTACTGTAATTAATTTCTGTATAAAAATGTAATTTGGTGTTAAAAAAGTCTTTTTTCAAATTTGAGTCTTGAAAAAAAGGGGGTCGTCTTACAATCAGGGTCGTCTTATATTCGGGTCAATACGGTAATGTAGAAACATGCAGCATGTGTTTCTTCATTCTAATTCTGATACAAGACTGTTCATTTTTTGCGGCTCCAGAAATATTAGTTTCTTGTGTTTTTGGTCCAATATGGATCTAAAACATTTAGGTTTCTGCAGCTCCTGCTACGACTCAGGAATATTATCTTAATTACACTTTAATTCATAAACCATCTTTATCAGTTCAGTCTCAGGTGTCCTGGAGTGATTTAGTTTCCAGTATGAGTTAAGTTTATTACTAGCAGATAAACTTCTAAAAGGATGGAATTAACATTTTAACTGCAGAAACACATTCACCTAATCAATCAGATTTTAATACGTGACTGTAATGAACCTTATATTCTTATTTCTCCAAACGTCAATCAGCTCTTTCATTTAGAAAATCTAGCAAATAAGCATCGTTTTCTTTACTGTCTAATCTTTTAATGTGCAATTATAATCTCCCCCAAATATAATCTTTAGATCTACATATTTACCAATTAAAGAATCTATGTTTGTATTTATTGAATATATTAAAGCAATATTGTCTTGTTTGTTGGATCCAGACATTACCAGAAACAACACTCATAATATTATAATAATATAATCATAAATAAAGTGGATCATCAGTGAAGAGATAAACTTATTAAACTTCATTAAACTTAATTAAACTTCATTAAACTAATCTTAAACCCATTGAAATTTCCAAAAGTTCAAGTCATTCGGTCCAGAATGTGATTCTTGTATAAACAAAAGTCTGCGTTAAAGCTTTTAGCAGAAGTAGTAAAGCTTTTCCCTTAAACGTCGAGCATTAAAACCTCATTTATCAGAAAGTCAGTTTCTGTTTCCACTATTTTCAGTTTTCATTGAACAAATATTCTCCTGGTTTGAAAGAAGTTACTGAACTTGATGAGAAACGTTAACGAGACGCGATGAAATCAAGCTAGTCCCGTCTCACAACGCTACGAGCTAGCGAGCTAGCTAGCTGTTTAAGACTTGGCTATTTCCTGTTTAACGCTAGTTCGACCTGACGGATAAATTAACTTTATTTCATATTTAACTAGTTCGACCTGACGGATAAATTAGTGACGATAACGAAGCCTTTGCATTGAATTCACTTGAAAAAAAAAATATGCTCTGTTTTTCTGAATTAACGAGTTATTTATCACGTGAGTCATGTGACTAATGTCAACTTTAGAGCGGAAAAACCAGCTAGCTGTTTAAGAGAAGAAAATTTGTTGCTAAATGGACTTGTCTATTTCCTATTTAACTAGTTAGACCTGAAGGATAAATTAACTTTATTTCTTATTTAACACTAGTTAGACCTGAAGGATAAATTAGTGACGATAACAAAGTCTAAAGCTGGAGATTGTAACATTCCAGCTCGGCCTAACGTTACTAACGTTAGTAACGTTAGTAACGTTAGTAACGTTACTAACGTTACTCCTTCCACGTCTGACGAAGTTTCATCAACCGTAAACACGTGGAGCTAAAAACCCAGTCAGGAATTATAGAAGCAGAAATAAAACACTTTCAACAGTTATTATAAACCAGGCTTAAAACTTGACACATTATTAAAAAAAAGGAAACAATCAGAATTCCCAGCGGGTCCTGCTGTTTTTCTGCTGTAAACATTAACAACAAGCCCCTCCCCCTCCGGTGCTATGGCTGTAATTCCAGGCCCCGCCCCCAGAGTAGGCCCCGCCCCCAGAGGAGGCCCCGCCCCCAGAGTAAACCCCGCCCCTGCTAACGGCTGCTACAGATAAAAGCTTTAGAGGAGCTACGAGAAGAAACGACGGGTATTAGGGGCCAAAACAACAAAAAACGGAAATTACGAGAATAAAGTCGTAATTTTACGAGAATAAAGTCGTAATTTTACGAGACTAAATAATCACTTTATTTTCATAATATTACGACTTTATTCTCGTAATATTACGACTTTATTCTAATAATATTACCACTTTATTCTGGTAATATTACCACTTTATTCTCATAATATTACCACTTTATTCTCATAATATTACCACTTTATTCTAATAATACAACTTTATTCTCGTAATTTTCTTTTGTCTTAGTTTGGCCCTAATACTCCGTCGTAAGAAGAAAACCAGGCTACGGTAATTTAAACGCCACGAGACTCCGCCCATCTGGGCGGGGCCCCCAGGTGGGCGGGGCCTCCAGGTGGGCGGGGCATCAGGGAGGGCAGGGTCCTAGTGCCCCCCCACGCCGGAGTCCTGGTACCACAAACACCCGTCAGTCTCAGCGTTAGCGGTCGCGGCGCCGCACCGGCACGGCGAACAGCGGCAGCGTCCGCGGCGGCGCTAGCAGGTCCAGCTCAGAGTTCCTGGTCCTGGTTCCGGGTCCGGCCCCGTCGCCGCGGCAACGGTCCGGGGAGGACGGGTCCCGGCAGGCCTCGTAGGAGAACTTCCTCTTCTGCAGCGCCTCGGCGCGGGCGGCTAGCGCGCGGGCTAGCACCGTTAGCAGCACGATGAGCGTCCCCAGCAGCAGCGACACCGCCGGCCACAGCACGCAGTGCAGCAGCGCGCTAGCGTCGTGGGAGCGCCGCCACAGCACGTCGTCCGGCCTGGAGGGGAGAGGAAGAAGAAGAGGAGGAGTCACATGACCTGAACTACAGTCACATGACCGGAACTACAGTCACATGAACTACAGTCATGTGACTGTAGTTCATGTGACTGTAGTTAGAACAAAGGAATTTTAGGGGTGTTGTCATCTTGAATGTTTTAGCTGGTGACCACTAGAGGCGCTAGAATATTCAAGTTCTCCATTCAGGCATATGGTCAGTTTTGGTCAACCTGTACAATTTATATGCATAATTGTCAAGATTAAAACATTGTATATCTAAGGAAATAGATAGAACAATAGTAAAAAACCTTTATGAATCATTTTGTAATATTTTAGCCAATATTGGATACTAAATATCACTTTTTTATAGACGTTTTTGACACAGGATTTCATAGAAAATGTGTTTCACTGTAAAAAAAAAAAAAAAAGATGGTTATTATGTGTGTTAGAAACGCCTATAAAAAAGTCATATTTTTTAACCAATATTGGACAAAATATGGCAATACAATTAAAACAAATGTTTTTCTATTGATGTTTTATCCATTTCCCTAAATATAAAATCTTGAACATTGAAGATTTTGCATAAACTGTACATTTTGACCATTATTGTGACCATATGCATGAATTAATATAATATAATTATATAATATATATTAATATAATACATCCATGGAGTGCACGGACACGGCCGTGACGTCACGCCCAGAAAGAGACTTTTCTTTGACTTTATTTGAATGTTACAGCGCCTCCAGTGGTCACCAGTAAAATCACAACAGCCCTATTATTCCTCCTATGGGTTCCTTCTAACAAAGAAATAAGGTTGTCAAACTTTACCCAGAAGCGTGAGCAGAGTTACCAATCTTAGGGTTTGGTCAAGTAAGCGCTTCAATTTTTCACCTGAGTAATTTAAGGCAACAGTGGGCTTGCAAAAAAAGTTGTAGAGGGCGTTACAGACGTTAAAGAAGTCACTGATCGCGTGCGACTACGTCCAAAATCCTTAGTCAGGTCTATGATGGAGCTGCAGTAATGTCAGGAAAACACGGGGGAGTTCAACGACTGCTGCAAGAAAGAGAGCGCTCTTTCCAGGGAGAATGCACTTTTTTCCTTAAATTGCTGTCCTACACGACTGATTTGGTGCCCGCCCTAATAAGCCTCGTGCCCCCTCTGAATATTTGCTCTGGCGCCGACCCTGACTACACTCCTGGATCAGAGGGGTCACATGACCGGAACTACAGTCACATGACCGGAACTAGCCCACACTAGCATCCCTCCACCACCGTGCTTGACCATGAACATTTACTCCAAACATGGACATGAAGACCAGACATGTCCATGTTGGTCTCATTATTAAATTAAATACTTACCTGCTGGATCTACTGCCCTTACTTTTTAACAACTGCTGCTTTCTATTATTTTACCTCTTTTTTATCATTTTATTTCATTTTATTAGTGCCCCGACCGCGCCAGAGGCTCCTCCTCCATAGCTAAGCCATAGCAATGGAGGAGGAGTGCCTCGTGGCTTATTATTTATTCTTCCGTATAAACTTCGGCGCGTAACTAGTCCCGCAGCTTTGAGAAAATGCGAAAAGTAAAAACGTAGAAACATGCGTCCTAATCGGGAATCGAGTGGTATGACTTTTATTAGTGATTGGTGCGCACGTTTTTGCACGTTGTGCGAAAAAATGTGCTTTTTGGCCCATCGGGAACGCATTGGGAGAACTTTGGGGCCTCACCACTCGCACACCGTTACTCGAAAAATTCTGAGCCGATTTAGAAAGTTGTACGCCCTGAATTTAACTACAGTCCTGTGGATTTTCAGAGCGATGGCACAAATAGTTTTTTTAGTTTTGTTTATACAAAAACATTTCCAGATTTCCAAACTAATGGGGAGATTTTCCCATGTATGTGTGTGGCGTGGAATGTCGCAAAAGAAAAAAGAATTCACCTTTTTCTGAGTCACCTAGCTCTCTCATACTTGCACGTAGAAATGTGATTCGAACTTCAAAACGGAGGAAAACTTATCTTCTCTCTACAAACCCCAAACAGTTTTTTCCTAAGATGTAAACTTTTCAAAATATGAGCACTCAAGCGAGGACTGGAAATCACTTTTTCATCAAACCTAGAGTGCGGGTGTCGGTTGCTAGAGTGTGAGAAACAGTAAAAAATAACCCAAATCTTTATTTGTAACTCGAGCTCACGGCCAAACGGTAAAAAGGAGACAAATAATTTTAGGTCAGAATGTAGACATAGGTGTTGGGATTCATAAAATGTGACTTTGACAGGCGGGGTCTGCACAAAACTTAACAGGGGGGGGCTAGAGCGGCGCCAATACCTGTCTCAGTCTCCATTGGAGACTGAGAGATTCTCACTCTGTGTTCGCACTGAGCTTACTCACTCATTTTAAGGAATAACTGAATAAAAATAAGATTGTCAGAATCTGCCGGCTTCTGTGTCTCTCACGATGTTTTTGTTTTTCTGCTTCGAGCTACGGTTTTCTCACAAATCGAAGTTATTTGAGAACTTGTCAGAAGCCAAAATCTTGGTTTTTCTCACAGCCAAACCGGAAGGTTCTTAAGTCGAGGCTCTTGTTGCCGGGGCAACCAGAGCTCAGCTGCTGACTCATTCAGCCAGAACTGGTCACATGACTCAATCAGTACAGACTTCATATACTATAACCTGGAAAATGGAGAAATCTGACCCCTGACCTTTGACCTTAGAATTCATTTGACATAGAGAATCCTGTGTGGTGTCATTGGACTTAGTTTTGAGTCCTTCGCCTTTATTGCTTGCAAAATGCAATAATGTACACAAATGGGCAGCAGCCGCCGTGGCACTCTCCAAATTTCTGTGAGGAAATTGTCTAGTTTGTTATTTACTGTTTAATTGTGTCTTGCTGCTTTTACATTAATGTTGATGTAAATAACTTTGAATTACCTTATAATTACCTGTATCTCTACGGATAAACTTGCCTTGCACATGATGATCAGTAATGATGATCAGTTCATTGATTATGATGATCAGTTCATTGATTATGATGATCAGTTCATTGATTATGATGATCAGTTCATTGATAATGATGATCAGTTCATTGATTATGATGATCAGTTCATTGATTATGATGATCAGTTCATTGATTATGATGATCAGGGGGCTGTAGATGTCCAATAACGACCATGAATAATCAAACGTAGGATCAATACTTCCAGAAACCACTGTATGAATGAATGAATGAATGAATGAATGAATGAATGAATGAATGAATGAATGAATGAATGAATTGTATTTT